>NW_028128683.1:0-271351 GCF_965231255.1 Vanellus vanellus | reverse complement strand
TGCCGAAAGCGAAAAACAGGTGCTTTTTGAGGATGCAGTCCGCAGGAAAGCAGAGAGGGCCAAATTGTCTGGGGCATTTGAAAGAGTTCCAGGAGGCAGTGAGAACCAGCATTACTTTTGACCGCTGGCACCTTTGCTGTGGCAGGAAAAGGTCGACGTTTGTCTTTTTTGCTCCGGAGGCTGCCGAAAGCGAAAACAGGTGCTTTTGAGGATGGAGTCCGCAGGAAAGCAGAGAGGGCCAAATTGTCTGGGGCATTTGAAGAGGTTCCAGGAGGCAATGAGGACCAGCATCACTTTTCCCCGCTGGCACCTTTGCTGTGGCAGCAAAAGCTGGACGTTTGTCTTTTTTGCTCCTGAGGTTGCCGAAAGCGAAAACAGGTGCTTTTGAGGATGGAGTCCCGCAGGAAAGCAGAGAGGGCCAAATTGTCCGTGGCATTTGAAGAGGTTCCAGGAGGCAATGAGGACCAGCATTACTTTTCCCCGCTGGCACCTTTGCTGTGGCAGCAAAAGCTGGACGTTTGTCTTTTTTGCTCCGGAGGCTGCCGAAAGCGAAAACAGGTGCTTTTGAGGATGGAGTCCGCAGGAAAGCAGAGAGGGCCAAATTGTCTGTGGCATTTGAAAGGGTTCCAGGAGGCAGTGAGAACCAGCATTACTTTTCCCGGCTGGCACCTTTGCTGTGGCAGCAAAAGCTGGACGTTTGTCTTTTTGCTCCGGAGGTTGCCGAAAGCGAAAACAGGTGCTTTTGAGGATGGAGTCTGCAGGAAAGCAGAGAGGGCCAAATTGTCTGTGGCTTTTGAAGAGTTTCCAGGAGGCAATGAGGACCAGCATTACTTTTCCCCGCTGGCACCTTTGCTGTGGCAGCAAAAGCTGGACGTTTGTCTTTTTTGCTCCTGAGGATGCCGAAAGCGAAAACAGGTGCTTTTGAGGATGGAGTCCGCAGGAAAGCAGAGAGGGCCAAATTGTCTGGGGCATTTGAAAGAGTTCCAGGAGGCAGTGAGAACCAGCATTACTTTTGCCCGCTGGCACCTTTGCTGTGGCAGCAAAAGCTGGACATTTGTCTTTTTTGCTCCTGAGGTTGCCGAAAGCGAAAACAGGTGCTTTTGAGGATGGAGTCCGCAGGAAAGCAGAGAGGGCCAAATTGTCTGGGGCATTTGAACGAGTTCCAGGAGGCAGTGAGAACCAGCATTACTTTTCCCTGGTGGCACCTCTGCTGTGGCAGCAAAAGCTGGACGTTTGTCTTTTTTGCTCCGGAGGTTGCCGAAAGCGAAAACAGGTGCTTTTGAGGATGGAGTCCGCAGGAAAGCAGAGAGGGCCAAATTGTCTGTGGCATTTGAAGAGGTTCCAGGAGGCAATGAGGACCAGCATAACTTTTCCCCGCTGGCACCTTTGCTGTGGCAGCAAAACCTGGACGTTTGTCTTTTTTGCTCCTGAGGTTGCCGAAAGCGAAAACAGGTACTTTTGAGGATGGAGTCCGCAGGAAAGCAGAGAGGGCCAAATTGTCTGTGGCATTTGAAGAGGTTCCAGGAGGCAGTGAGAACCAGCATTACTTTTCCTAGCTGGCACCTTTGCTGTGGCAGCAAAACCTGGACGTTTGTCTTTTTTGCTCTGGAGGCTGCCGAAAGCGAAAAAAGGTGCTTTTGAGGATGGAGTCCGCAGGAAAGCAGAGAGGGCCAAATTGTCTGTGGCATTTGAAAGAGTTCCAGGAGGTAGTGAGAACCAGCATTACTTTTCCCCGCTGGCACCTTTGCTGTGGCAGCAAAAGCTGGACGTTTGTCTTTTTTGCTCTGGAGGCTGCCGAAAGCGAAAACAGGTGCTTTTGAGGATGGAGTCCGCAGGAAAGCAGAGAGGGCCAAATTGTCTGTGGCATTTGAAAGGGTTCCAGGAGGCAATGAGGACCAGCATTACTTTTCCCCGCTGGCACCTTTGCTGTGGCAGCAAAAGCTGGACGTTTGTCTTTTTTGCTCCTGAGGATGCCGAAAGCGAAAACAGGTGCTTTTGAGGATGGAGTCCGCAGGAAAGCAGAGAGGGCCAAATTGTCTGGGGCATTTGAAAGAGTTCCAGGAGGCAGTGAGAACCAGCATTACTTTTCCCCGGTGGCACCTCTGCTGTGGCAGCAAAAGCTGGACGTTTGTCTTTTTTGCTCCTGAGGATGCCGAAAGCGAAAACAGGTGCTTTTGAGGATGGAGTCCGCAGGAAAGCAGAGAGGGCCAAATTGTCTGGGGCATTTGAAAGAGTTCCAGGAGGCAGTGAGAACCAGCATTACTTTTGCCCGCTGGCACCTTTGCTGTGGCAGCAAAAGCTGGACATTTGTCTTTTTTGCTCCTGAGGTTGCCGAAAGCGAAAACAGGTGCTTTTGAGGATGGAGTCCGCAGGAAAGCAGAGAGGGCCAAATTGTCTGGGGCATTTGAACGAGTTCCAGGAGGCAGTGAGAACCAGCATTACTTTTTCCCTGGTGGCACCTCTGCTGTGGCAGCAAAAGCTGGACGTTTGTCTTTTTTGCTCCTGAGGATGCCGAAAGCGAAAACAGGTGCTTTTGAGGATGGAGTCCGCAGGAAAGCAGAGAGGGCCAAATAGTCTGTGGCATTTGAAAGAGTTCCAGGAGGCAGTGAGAACCAGCATTACTTTTGCCCGCTGGCACCTTTGCTGTGGCAGGAAAACCTGGACGTTTGTCTTTTTTGCTCCTGAGGTTGCCGAAAGCGAAAACAGGTGCTTTTGAGGATGGAGTCCGCAGGAAAGCAGAGAGGGCCAAATTGTCTGGGGCATTTGAAAGAGTTCCAGGAGGCAGTGAGAACCAGCATTACTTTTCTCCGCTGGCACCTTTGCTGTGGCAGCAAAAGCTGGACGTTTGTCTTTTTTGCTCCTGAGGATGCCGAAAGCGAAAACAGGTGCTTTTGAGGATGGAGTCCGCAGGAAAGCAGAGAGGGCCAAATTGTCTGTGGCATTTGAAGAGGTTCCAGGAGGCAATGAGGACCAGCATCACTTTTCCCCGCTGGCACCTTTGCTGTGGCAGCAAAAGCTGGACGTTTGTCTTTTTTGCTCCTGAGGTTGCCGAAAGCGAAAACAGGTGCTTTTGAGGATGGAGTCCGCAGGAAAGCAGAGAGGGCCAAATTGTCTGGGGCATTTGAAAGAGTTCCAGGAGGCAGTGAGAACCAGCATTACTTTTCTCCGCTGGCACCTTTGCTGTGGCAGCAAAAGCTGGACGTTTGTCTTTTTTGCTCCTGAGGATGCCGAAAGCGAAAACAGGTGCTTTTGAGGATGGAGTCCGCAGGAAAGCAGAGAGGGCCAAATTGTCTGTGGCATTTGAAGAGGTTCCAGGAGGCAATGAGGACCAGCATCACTTTTCCCCGCTGGCACCTTTGCTGTGGCAGCAAAAGCTGGACGTTTGTCTTTTTTGCTCCTGAGGTTGCCGAAAGCGAAAACAGGTGCTTTTGAGGATGGAGTCCGCAGGAAAGCAGAGAGGGCCAAATTGTCCGTGGCATTTGAAGAGGTTCCAGGAGGCAATGAGGACCAGCATTACTTTTCCCCGCTGGCACCTTTGCTGTGGCAGCAAAAGCTGGACGTTTGTCTTTTTTGCTCCGGAGGCTGCCGAAAGCGAAAACAGGTGCTTTTGAGCATGGAGTCCGCAGGAAAGCAGAGAGGGCCAAATTGTCTGGGGCATTTGAAAGAGTTCTAGGAGGTAGTGAGAACCAGCATTACTTTTCCCCGCTGGCACCTTTGCTGTGGCAGCAAAAGCTGGACGTTTGTCTTTTTTGCTCTGGAGGCTGCCGAAAGCGAAAACAGGTGCTTTTGAGGATGGAGTCCGCAGGAAAGCAGAGAGGGCCAAATTGTCTGGGGCATTTGAAAGGGTTCCAGGAGGCAGTGAGAACCAGCATTACTTTTCCCCGCTGGCACCTCTGCTGTGGCAGCAAAAGCTGGACGTTTGTCTTTTTTGCTCCTGAGGATGCCGAAAGCGAAAACAGGTGCTTTTGAGGATGGAGTCCGCAGGAAAGCAGAGAGGGCCAAATTGTCTGTGGCATTTGAAAGAGTTCCAGGAGGTAGTGAGAACCAGCATTACTTTTGCCCGCTGGCACCTTTGCTGTGGCAGCAAAAGCTGGACATTTGTCTTTTTTGCTCCTGAGGTTGCCGAAAGCGAAAACAGGTGCTTTTGAGGATGGAGTCTGCAGGAAAGCAGAGAGGGCCAAATTGTCTGTGGCTTTTGAAGAGGTTCCAGGAGGCAATGAGGACCAGCATTACTTTTCCCCGCTGGCACCTTTGCTGTGGCAGCAAAAGCTGGACGTTTGTCTTTTTTGCTCCTGAGGATGCCGAAAGCGAAAACAGGTGCTTTTGAGGATGGAGTCCGCAGGAAAGCAGAGAGGGCCAAATTGTCTGGGGCATTTGAAAGAGTTCCAGGAGGCAGTGAGAACCAGCATTACTTTTGACCGCTGGCACCTTTGCTGTGGCAGGAAAAGGTCGACGTTTGTCTTTTTTGCTCCGGAGGCTGCCAAAAGCGAAAACAGGTGCTTTTGAGGATGGAGTCCGCAGGAAAGCAGAGAGGGCCAAATTGTCTGGGGCATTTGAAAGAGTTCCAGGAGGCAGTGAGAACCAGCATTACTTTTGCCCGCTGGCACCTTTGCTGTGGCAGCAAAAGCTGGACATTTGTCTTTTTTGCTCCTGAGGTTGCCGAAAGCGAAAACAGGTGCTTTTGAGGATGGAGTCCGCAGGAAAGCAGAGAGGGCCAAATTGTCTGGGGCATTTGAACGAGTTCCAGGAGGCAGTGAGAACCAGCATTACTTTTCCCTGGTGGCACCTCTGCTGTGGCAGCAAAAGCTGGACGTTTGTCTTTTTTGCTCCTGAGGATGCCGAAAGCGAAAACAGGTGCTTTTGAGGATGGAGTCCGCAGGAAAGCAGAGAGGGCCAAATAGTCTGTGGCATTTGAAAGAGTTCCAGGAGGCAGTGAGAACCAGCATTACTTTTGCCCGCTGGCACCTTTGCTGTGGCAGGAAAACCTGGACGTTTGTCTTTTTTGCTCCTGAGGTTGCCGAAAGCGAAAACAGGTGCTTTTGAGGATGGAGTCCGCAGGAAAGCAGAGAGGGCCAAATTGTCTGGGGCATTTGAAAGAGTTCCAGGAGGCAGTGAGAACCAGCATTACTTTTCTCCGCTGGCACCTTTGCTGTGGCAGCAAAAGCTGGACGTTTGTCTTTTTTGCTCCGGAGGCTGCCGAAAGCGAAAACAGGTGCTTTTGAGGATGGAGTCCGCAGGAAAGCAGAGAGGGCCAAATTGTCTGTGGCATTTGAAGAGGTTCCAGGAGGCAATGAGGACCAGCATCACTTTTCCCCGCTGGCACCTTTGCTGTGGCAGCAAAAGCTGGACGTTTGTCTTTTTTGCTCCTGAGGTTGCCGAAAGCGAAAACAGGTGCTTTTGAGGATGGAGTCCGCAGGAAAGCAGAGAGGGCCAAATTGTCCGTGGCATTTGAAGAGGTTCCAGGAGGCAATGAGGACCAGCATTACTTTTCCCCGCTGGCACCTTTGCTGTGGCAGCAAAAGCTGGACGTTTGTCTTTTTGCTCCGGAGGCTGCCGAAAGCGAAAACAGGTGCTTTTGAGGATGGAGTCCGCAGGAAAGCAGAGAGGGCCAAATTGTCTGGGGCATTTGAAAGAGTTCTAGGAGGTAGTGAGAACCAGCATTACTTTTCCCCGCTGGCATCTTTGCTGTGGCAGCAAAAGCTGGACGTTTGTCTTTTTTGCTCTGGAGGCTGCCGAAAGCGAAAACAGGTGCTTTTGAGGATGGAGTCCGCAGGAAAGCAGAGAGGGCCAAATTGTCTGGGGCATTTGAAAGGGTTCCAGGAGGCAGTGAGAACCAGCATTACTTTTCCCCGCTGGCACCTCTGCTGTGGCAGCAAAAGCTGGACGTTTGTCTTTTTTGCTCCTGAGGATGCCGAAAGCGAAAACAGGTGCTTTTGAGGATGGAGTCCGCAGGAAAGCAGAGAGGGCCAAATTGTCTGTGGCATTTGAAAGAGTTCCAGGAGGTAGTGAGAACCAGCATTACTTTTGCCCGCTGGCACCTTTGCTGTGGCAGCAAAAGCTGGACATTTGTCTTTTTTGCTCCTGAGGTTGCCGAAAGCGAAAACAGGTGCTTTTGAGGATGGAGTCTGCAGGAAAGCAGAGAGGGCCAAATTGTCTGTGGCTTTTGAAGAGGTTCCAGGAGGCAATGAGGACCAGCATTACTTTTCCCCGCTGGCACCTTTGCTGTGGCAGCAAAAGCTGGACGTTTGTCTTTTTTGCTCCTGAGGATGCCGAAAGCGAAAACAGGTGCTTTTGAGGATGGAGTCCGCAGGAAAGCAGAGAGGGCCAAATTGTCTGGGGCATTTGAAAGAGTTCCAGGAGGCAGTGAGAACCAGCATTACTTTTGACCGCTGGCACCTTTGCTGTGGCAGGAAAAGGTCGACGTTTGTCTTTTTTGCTCCGGAGGCTGCCAAAAGCGAAAACAGGTGCTTTTGAGGATGGAGTCCGCAGGAAAGCAGAGAGGGCCAAATTGTCTGGGGCATTTGAAAGAGTTCCAGGAGGCAGTGAGAACCAGCATTACTTTTGCCCGCTGGCACCTTTGCTGTGGCAGCAAAAGCTGGACATTTGTCTTTTTTGCTCCTGAGGTTGCCGAAAGCGAAAACAGGTGCTTTTGAGGATGGAGTCCGCAGGAAAGCAGAGAGGGCCAAATTGTCTGGGGCATTTGAAAGAGTTCCAGGAGGCAGTGAGAACCAGCATTACTTTTCCCCGGTGGCACCTCTGCTGTGGCAGCAAAAGCTGGACGTTTGTCTTTTTTGCTCCTGAGGATGCCGAAAGCGAAAACAGGTGCTTTTGAGGATGGAGTCCGCAGGAAAGCAGAGAGGGCCAAATTGTCTGGGGCATTTGAAAGAGTTCCAGGAGGCAGTGAGAACCAGCATTACTTTTGCCCGCTGGCACCTTTGCTGTGGCAGGAAAACCTGGACGTTTGTCTTTTTTGCTCCTGAGGTTGCCGAAAGCGAAAACAGGTGCTTTTGAGGATGGAGTCCGCAGGAAAGCAGAGAGGGCCAAATTGTCTGTGGCATTTGAAGAGGTTCCAGGAGGCAATGAGGACCAGCATAACTTTTCCCCGCTGGCACCTTTGCTGTGGCAGCAAAACCTGGACGTTTGTCTTTTTTGCTCCTGAGGTTGCCGAAAGCGAAAACAGGTACTTTTGAGGATGGAATTCCGCAGGAAAGCAGAGAGGGCCAAATTGTCTGTGGCATTTGAAGAGGTTCCAGGACGCAGTGAGAACCAGCATTACTTTTCCTAGCTGGCACCTTTGCTGTGGCAGCAAAACCTGGACGTTTGTCTTTTTTGCTCTGGAGGCTGCCGAAAGCGAAAAAAGGTGCTTTTGAGGATGGAGTCCGCAGGAAAGCAGAGAGGGCCAAATTGTCTGTGGCATTTGAAAGAGTTCCAGGAGGTAGTGAGAACCAGCATTACTTTTCCCCGCTGGCACCTTTGCTGTGGCAGCAAAAGCTGGACGTTTGTCTTTTTTGCTCTGGAGGCTGCCGAAAGCGAAAACAGGTGCTTTTGAGGATGGAGTCCGCAGGAAAGCAGAGAGGGCCAAATTGTCTGTGGCATTTGAAAGGGTTCCAGGAGGCAGTGAGAACCAGCATTACTTTTCCCCGCTGGCACCTTTGCTGTGGCAGCAAAAGCTGGACATTTGTCTTTTTTGCTCCTGAGGTTGCCGAAAGCGAAAACAGGTGCTTTTGAGGATGGAGTCCGCAGGAAAGCAGAGAGGGCCAAATTGTCTGTGGCTTTTGAAGAGGTTCCAGGAGGCAATGAGGACCAGCATTACTTTTCCCCGCTGGCACCTTTGCTGTGGCAGCAAAAGCTGGACGTTTGTCTTTTTTGCTCTGGAGGCTGCCGAAAGCGAAAAAAGGACCTTTTGAGGATGGAGTCCGCAGGAAAGCAGAGAGGGCCAAATTGTCTGGTGCATTTGAAAGGGTTCCAGGAGGCAATGAGGACCAGCATTACTTTTCCCCGCTGGCACCTTTGCTGTGGCAGCAAAAGCTGGACGTTTGTCTTTTTTGCTCCGGAGGCTGCCGAAAGCGAAAACAGGTGCTTTTGAGGATGGAGTCCGCAGGAAAGCAGAGAGGGCCAAATAGTCTGGGGCATTTGAAAGGGTTCCAGGACACAGTGAGAACCAGCATTACTTTTCCCGGCTGGCACCTTTGCTGTGGCAGCAAAAGCTGGACGTTTGTCTTTTTTGCTCCGGAGGTTGCCGAAAGCGAAAACAGGTGCTTTTGAGGATGGAGTCTGCAGGAAAGCAGAGAGGGCCAAATTGTCTGGGGCATTTGAAAGAGTTCTAGGAGGTAGTGAGAACCAGCATTACTTTTCCCCGCTGGCACCTTTGCTGTGGCAGCAAAAGCTGGACGTTTGTCTTTTTTGCTCTGGAGGCTGCCGAAAGCGAAAACAGGTGCTTTTGAGGATGGAGTCCGCAGGAAAGCAGAGAGGGCCAAATTGTCTGGGGCATTTGAAAGGGTTCCAGGAGGCAGTGAGAACCAGCATTACTTTTCCCCGCTGGCACCTCTGCTGTTGCAGCAAAAGCTGGACGTTTGTCTTTTTTGCTCCGGAGGCTGCCGAAAGCGAAAACAGGTGCTTTTGAGGATGGAGTCCGCAGGAAAGCAGAGAGGGCCAAATTGTCTGGGGCATTTGAAGAGGTTCCAGGAGGCAATGAGGACCAGATTAACTTTTCCCCGCTGGCACCTTTGCTGTGGCAGCAAAACCTGGACGTTTGTCTTTTTTGCTCCGGATGCTGCCGAAAGCGAAAACAGGTACTTTTGAGGATGGAGTCCGCAGGAAAGCAGAGAGGGCCAAATTGTGGCATTTGAAGAGGTTCCAGGAGGCAGTGAGAACCAGCATTACTTTTCCTAGCTGGCACCTTTGCTGTGGCAGCAAAACCTGGACGTTTGTCTTTTTTGCTCCTGAGGTTGCCGAAAGCGAAAACAGGTGCTTTTGAGGATGGAGTCCGCAGGAAAGCAGAGAGGGCCAAATTGTCTGTTGCATTTGAAAGAGTTCCAGGAGGTAGTGAGAACCAGCATTACTTTTCCCGGCTGGCACCTTTGCTGTGGCAGCAAAAGCTGGACGTTTGTCTTTTTTGCTCTGGAGGCTGCCGACAGCGAAAACAGGTGCTTTTGAGGATGGAGTCCGCAGGAAAGCAGAGAGGGCCAAATTGTCTGGGGCATTTGAAAGAGTTCCAGGAGGCAGTGAGAACCAGCATTACTTTTCCCCGCTGGCACCTTTGCTGTGGCAGCAAAAGCTGGACGTTTGTCTTTTTTGCTCTGGAGGTTGCCGAAAGGGAAAACAGGTGCTTTTGAGGATGGAGTCCGCAGGAAAGCAGAGAGGGCCAAATGGTCTGGGGCATTTGAAAGAGTTCCAGGAGGCAGTGAGAACCAGCATTACTTTTGCCCGCTGGCACCTTTGCTGTGGCAGCAAAACCTGGACGTTTGTCTTTTTTGCTCCGGAGGCTGCCGAAAGCGAAAACAGGTGCTTTTGAGGATGCAGTCCGCAGGAAAGCAGAGAGGGCCAAATTGTCTGTGGCATTTGAAAGAGTTCCAGGAGGCAGTGAGAACCAGCATTACTTTTCCCGGCTGGCACCTTTGCTGTGGCAGCAAAAGCTGGACGTTTGTCTTTTTTGCTCCGGAGGCTGCCGAAAGCGAAAACAGGTGCTTTTGAGGATGGAGTCCGCAGGAAAGCAGAGAGGGCCAAATTGTCTGTGGCATTTGAAAGAGTTCCAGGAGGCAGTGAGAACCAGCATTACTTTTCCCCGGTGGCACCTCTGCTGTGGCAGCAAAAGCTGGACGTTTGTCTTTTTTGCTCCGGAGGCTGCCGAAAGCGAAAACAGGTGCTTTTGAGGATGGAGTCCGCAGGAAAGCAGAGAGGGCCAAATGGTCTGGGGCATTTGAAAGAGTTCCAGGAGGCAGTGAGAACCAGCATTACTTTTGCCCGCTGGCACCTTTGCTGTGGCAGGAAAACCTGGACGTTTGTCTTTTTTGCTCCGGAGGCTGCCGAAAGCGAAAACAGGTGCTTTTGAGGATGGAGTCCGCAGGAAAGCAGAGAGGGCCAAATTGTCTGGGGCATTTGAAGAGGTTCCAGGACGCAGTGAGAACCAGCATTACTTTTCCTAGCTCGCACCTTTGCTGTGGCAGCAAAAGCTGGACATTTGTCTTTTTTGCTCTGGAGGCTGCCGAAAGCGAAAACAGGTGCTTTTGAGGATGGAGTCCGCAGGAAAGCAGAGAGGGCCAAATTGTCTGTGGCATTTGAAAGGGTTCCAGGAGGCAGTGAGAACCAGCATTACTTTTCCCCGCTGGCACCTTTGCTGTGGCAGCAAAAGCTGGACATTTGTCTTTTTTGCTCTGGAGGCTGCCGAAAGCGAAAACAGGTGCTTTTGAGGATGGAGTCCGCAGGAAAGCAGAGAGGGCCAAATTGTCTGAGGCATTTGAAAGAGTTCCAGGAGGCAGTGAGAACCAGCATTACTTTTGCCCGCTGGCACCTTTGCTGTGGCAGCAAAACCTGGACGTTTGTCTTTATTGTTACTGAGGTTGCCGAAAGCGAAAACAGGTGCTTTTGAGGATGGAGTCCGCAGGAAAGCAGAGAGGGCCAAATTGTCTGTGGCATTTGAAGAGGTTCCAGGAGGCAATGAGGACCAGCATTACTTTTCCCTGCTGGCACCTTTGCTGTGGCAGCAAAACCTGGACGTTTGTCTTTTTTGCTCCGGAGGCTGCCGAAAGCGAAAACAGGTGCTTTTGAGGATGGAGTCCGCAGGAAAGCAGAGAGGGCCAAATTGTCTGGGGCATTTGAAGAGGTTCCAGGACGCAGTGAGAACCAGCATTACTTTTCCCGGCTGGCACCTTTGCTGTGGCAGCAAAAGCTGGACGTTTGTCGGTTTTGCTCCGAAGGCTGCCGAAAGCGAAAACAGGTGCTTTTGAGGATGCAGTCCGCAGGAAAGCAGAGAGGGCCAAATTGTCTGGGGCATTTGAAAGAGTTCTAGGAGGTAGTGAGAACCAGCATTACTTTTCCCCGCTGGCACCTTTGCTGTGGCAGCAAAAGCTGGACGTTTGTCTTTTTTGCTCCGGAGGCTGCCGAAAGCGAAAACAGGTGCTTTTGAGGATGGAGTCCGCAGGAAAGCAGAGAGGGCCAAATTGTCTGGGGCATTTGAAAGGGTTCCAGGAGGCAGTGAGAACCAGCATTACTTTTGCCCGCTGGCACCTTTGCTGTGGCAGCAAAAGCTGGACATTTGTCTTCTTTGCTCCTGAGGTTGCCGAAAGCGAAAAGAGGTGCTTTTGAGGATGGAGTCCGCAGGAAAGCAGAGAGGGCCAAATTGTCTGTGGCTTTTGAAGAGGTTCCAGGAGGCAATGAGGACCAGCATTACTTTTCCCCGCTGGCACCTTTGCTATGGCAGCAAAAGCTGGACGTTTGTCTTTTTTGCTCTGGAGGCTGCCGAAAGCGAAAAGAGGTGCTTTTGAGGATGGAGTCCGCAGGAAAGCAGAGAGGGCCAAATTGTCTGGGGCATTTGAAAGGGTTCCAGGAGGCAGTGAGAACCAGCATTACTTTTGCCCGCTGGCACCTTTGCTGTGGCAGCAAAAGCGGGACGTTTGTCTTTTTTGCTCCTGAGGCTGCCGAAAGCGAAAACAGGTGCTTTTGAGGATGGAGTCCGCAGGAAAGCAGAGAGGGCCAAATTGTCTGGGGCATTTGAAAGGGTTCCAGGAGGCAGTGAGAACCAGCATTATTTTTCCCCGCTGGCACCTTTGCTGTGGCAGCAAAAGCTGGACGTTTGTCTTTTTTGCTCCGGAGGCTGCCGAAAGCGAAAACAGGTGCTTTTGAGGATGCAGTCCGCAGGAAAGCAGAGAGGGCCAAATTGTCTGGGGCATTTGAAAGAGTTCCAGGAGGCAGTGAGAACCAGCATTACTTTTCCCCGCTGGCACCTTTGCTGTGGCAGCAAAAGCTGGACGTTTGTCTTTTTTGCTCCTGAGGATGCCGAAAGCGAAAACAGGTGCTTTTGAGGATGGAGTCCGCAGGAAAGCAGAGAGGGCCAAATAGTCTGGGGCATTTGAAAGGGTTCGAGGACGCAGTGAGAACCAGCATTACTTTTGCCCGCTGGCACCTTTGCTGTGGCAGGAAAACCTGGACGTTTGTCTTTATTGTTACTGAGGTTGCCGAAAGCGAAAACAGGTGCTTTTGAGGATGGAGTCCGCAGGAAAGAAGAGAGGGCCAAATTGTCTGGGGCATTTGAAGAGGTTCCAGGAGGCAATGAGGACCAGCATTACTTTTCCCCGCTGGCACCTTTGCTGTGGCAGCAAAAGCTGGACGTTTGTCTTTTTTGCTCCGGAGGCTGCCGAAAGCGAAAACAGGTGCTTTTGAGGATGGAGTCCGCAGGAAAGCAGAGAGGGCCAAATTGTCTGGGGCATTTGAAGAGGTTCCAGGACGCAGTGAGAACCAGCATTACTTTTCCCCGCTGGCACCTTTGCTGTGGCAGCAAAAGCTGGACGTTTCTCGGTTTTTGCTCCGAAGGCTGCCGAAAGCGAAAACAGGTGCTTTTGAGGATGGAATCCGCAGGAAAGCAGAGAGGGCCAAATTGTCTGGGGCATTTGAAAGAGTTCTAGGAGGTAGTGAGAACCAGCATTACTTTTCCCCGCTGGCACCTTTGCTGTGGCAGCAAAAGCTGGACGTTTGTCTTTTTTTCTCTGGAGGCTGCCGAAAGCGAAAACAGGTGCTTTTGAGGATGGAGTCCGCAGGAAAGCAGAGAGGGCCAAATTGTGGCATTTGAAGAGGTTCCAGGAGGCAGTGAGAACCAGCATTACTTTTCCTAGCTCGCACCTTTGCTGTGGCAGCAAAACCTGGACGTTTGTCTTTTTTGCTCCTGAGGTTGCCGAAAGCGAAAACAGGTGCTTTTGAGGATGGAGTCCGCAGGAAAGCAGAGAGGGCCAAATTGTCTGTTGCATTTGAAAGAGTTCCAGGAGGTAGTGAGAACCAGCATTACTTTTCCCGGCTGGCACCTTTGCTGTGGCAGCAAAAGCTGGACGTTTGTCTTTTTTGCTCTGGAGGCTGCCGACAGCGAAAACAGGTGCTTTTGAGGATGGAGTCCGCAGGAAAGCAGAGAGGGCCAAATTGTCTGGGGCATTTGAAAGGGATCCAGGAGGCAGTGAGAACCAGCATTACTTTTCCCGGCTGGCACCTTTGCTGTGGCAGCAAAAGCTGGACGTTTGTCTTTTTTGCTCCGGAGGCTGCCGAAAGCGAAAAGAGGTGCTTTTGAGGATGGAGTCCGCAGGAAAGCAGAGAGGGCCAAATTGTCTGGGGCATTTGAAAGAGTTCCAGGAGGCAGTGAGAACCAGCATTACTTTTCCCCGCTGGCACCTTTGCTGTGGCAGCAAAAGCTGGACGTTTGTCTTTTTTGCTCTGGAGGCTGCCGAAAGGGAAAACAGGTGCTTTTGAGGATGGAGTCCGCAGGAAAGCAGAGAGGGCCAAATGGTCTGGGGCATTTGAAAGAGTTCCAGGAGGCAGTGAGAACCAGCATTACTTTTGCCCGCTGGCACCTTTGCTGTGGCAGCAAAACCTGGACGTTTGTCTTTTTTGCTCCGGAGGCTGCCGAAAGCGAAAACAGGTGCTTTTGAGGATGCAGTCCGCAGGAAAGCAGAGAGGGCCAAATTGTCTGTGGCTTTTGAAGAGGTTCCAGGAGGCAATGAGGACCAGCATTACTTTTCCCCGCTGGCACCTTTGCTGTGGCAGCAAAAGCTGGACGTTTGTCTTTTTTGCTCTGGAGGCTGCCGAAAGCGAAAAAAGGACCTTTTGAGGATGGAGTCCGCAGGAAAGCAGAGAGGGCCAAATTGTCTGGTGCATTTGAAAGGGTTCCAGGAGGCAATGAGGACCAGCATTACTTTTCCCCGCTGGCACCTTTGCTGTGGCAGCAAAAGCTGGACGTTTGTCTTTTTTGCTCTGGAGGCTGCCGACAGCGAAAACAGGTGCTTTTGAGGATGGAGTCCGCAGGAAAGCAGAGAGGGCCAAATAGTCTGGGGCATTTGAAAGGGTTCCAGGACACAGTGAGAACCAGCATTACTTTTCCCGGCTGGCACCTTTGCTGTGGCAGCAAAAGCTGGACGTTTGTCTTTTTTGCTCCGGAGGTTGCCGAAAGCGAAAACAGGTGCTTTTGAGGATGGAGTCTGCAGGAAAGCAGAGAGGGCCAAATTGTCTGGGGCATTTGAAAGAGTTCTAGGAGGTAGTGAGAACCAGCATTACTTTTCCCCGCTGGCACCTTTGCTGTGGCAGCAAAAGCTGGACGTTTGTCTTTTTTGCTCTGGAGGCTGCCGAAAGCGAAAACAGGTGCTTTTGAGGATGGAGTCCGCAGGAAAGCAGAGAGGGCCAAATTGTCTGGGGCATTTGAAAGGGTTCCAGGAGGCAGTGAGAACCAGCATTACTTTTCCCCGCTGGCACCTCTGCTGTTGCAGCAAAAGCTGGACGTTTGTCTTTTTTGCTCCGGAGGATGCCGAAAGCGAAAACAGGTGCTTTTGAGGATGGAGTCCGCAGGAAAGCAGAGAGGGCCAAATTGTCTGGGGCATTTGAAGGGGTTCCAGGAGGCAGTGAGGACCAGCATCACTTTTCCCCGCTGGCACCTTTGCTGTGGCAGCAAAAGCTGGACGTTTGTCTTTTTTGCTCCTGAGGATGCCGAAAGCGAAAACAGGTGCTTTTGAGGATGGAGTCCGCAGGAAAGCAGAGAGGGCCAAATGGTCTGTGGCTTTTGAAGAGGTTCCAGGAGGCAATGAAGACCAGCATTACTTTTCCCCGCTGGCACCTTTGCTGTGGCAGCAAAAGCTGGACGTTTGTCTTTTTTGCTCTGGAGGCTGCCGAAAGCGAAAAGAGGTGCTTTTGAGGATGGAGTCCGCAGGAAAGCAGAGAGGGCCAAATTGTCTGGGGCATTTGAAAGGGTTCCAGGAGGCAGTGAGAACCAGCATTACTTTTCCCCGCTGGCACCTTTGCTGTGGCAGCAAAAGCTGGACGTTTGTCTTTTTTGCTCCGGATGCTGCCGAAAGCGAAAACAGGTACTTTTGAGGATGGAGTCCGCAGGAAAGCAGAGAGGGCCAAATTGTGGCATTTGAAGAGGTTCCAGGAGGCAGTGAGAACCAGCATTACTTTTCCTAGCTGGCACCTTTGCTGTGGCAGCAAAACCTGGACGTTTGTCTTTTTTGCTCCTGAGGTTGCCGAAAGCGAAAACAGGTGCTTTTGAGGATGGAGTCCGCAGGAAAGCAGAGAGGGCCAAATTGTCTGTTGCATTTGAAAGAGTTCCAGGAGGTAGTGAGAACCAGCATTACTTTTCCCGGCTGGCACCTTTGCTGTGGCAGCAAAAGCTGGACGTTTGTCTTTTTTGCTCTGGAGGCTGCCGACAGCGAAAACAGGTGCTTTTGAGGATGGAGTCCGCAGGAAAGCAGAGAGGGCCAAATTGTCTGGGGCATTTGAAAGAGTTCCAGGAGGCAGTGAGAACCAGCATTACTTTTCCCCGCTGGCACCTTTGCTGTGGCAGCAAAAGCTGGACGTTTGTCTTTTTTGCTCTGGAGGCTGCCGAAAGGGAAAACAGGTGCTTTTGAGGATGGAGTCCGCAGGAAAGCAGAGAGGGCCAAATGGTCTGGGGCATTTGAAAGAGTTCCAGGAGGCAGTGAGAACCAGCATTACTTTTGCCCGCTGGCACCTTTGCTGTGGCAGCAAAAGCTGGACGTTTGTCTTTTTTGCTCCGGAGGCTGCCGAAAGCGAAAACAGGTGCTTTTGAGGATGCAGTCCGCAGGAAAGCAGAGAGGGCCAAATTGTCTGTGGCATTTGAAAGAGTTCCAGGAGGCAGTGAGAACCAGCATTACTTTTCCCGGCTGGCACCTTTGCTGTGGCAGCAAAAGCTGGACGTTTGTCTTTTTTGCTCCGGAGGCTGCCGAAAGCGAAAACAGGTGCTTTTGAGGATGGAGTCCGCAGGAAAGCAGAGAGGGCCAAATTGTCTGTGGCATTTGAAAGAGTTCCAGGAGGCAGTGAGAACCAGCATTACTTTTCCCCGGTGGCACCTCTGCTGTGGCAGCAAAAGCTGGACGTTTGTCTTTTTTGCTCCGGAGGCTGCCGAAAGCGAAAACAGGTGCTTTTGAGGATGGAGTCCGCAGGAAAGCAGAGAGGGCCAAATTGTCTGGGGCATTTGAAAGAGTTCCAGGAGGCAGTGAGAACCAGCATTACTTTACCCCGCTGGCACCTTTGCTGTGGCAGGAAAACCTGGACGTTTGTCTTTTTTGCTCCGGAGGCTGCCGAAAGCGAAAACAGGTGCTTTTGAGGATGGAGTCCGCAGGAAAGCAGAGAGGGCCAAATTGTCTGGGGCATTTGAAGAGGTTCCAGGACGCAGTGAGAACCAGCATTACTTTTCCTAGCTCGCACCTTTGCTGTGGCAGCAAAAGCTGGACATTTGTCTTTTTTGCTCTGGAGGCTGCCGAAAGCGAAAACAGGTGCTTTTGAGGATGGAGTCCGCAGGAAAGCAGAGAGGGCCAAATTGTCTGTGGCATTTGAAAGGGTTCCAGGAGGCAGTGAGAACCAGCATTACTTTTCCCCGCTGGCACCTTTGCTGTGGCAGCAAAAGCTGGACATTTGTCTTTTTTGCTCTGGAGGCTGCCGAAAGCGAAAACAGGTGCTTTTGAGGATGGAGTCCGCAGGAAAGCAGAGAGGGCCAAATTGTCTGGGGCATTTGAAAGAGTTCCAGGAGGCAGTGAGAACCAGCATTACTTTTGCCCGCTGGCACCTTTGCTGTGGCAGGAAAACCTGGACGTTTGTCTTTATTGTTACTGAGGTTGCCGAAAGCGAAAACAGGTGCTTTTGAGGATGGAGTCCGCAGGAAAGCAGAGAGGGCCAAATTGTCTGTGGCATTTGAAGAGGTTCCAGGAGGCAATGAGGACCAGCATTACTTTTCCCTGCTGGCACCTTTGCTGTGGCAGCAAAACCTGGACGTTTGTCTTTTTTGCTCCGGAGGCTGCCGAAAGCGAAAACAGGTGCTTTTGAGGATGGAGTCCGCAGGAAAGCAGAGAGGGCCAAATTGTCTGGGGCATTTGAAGAGGTTCCAGGACGCAGTGAGAACCAGCATTACTTTTCCCGGCTGGCACCTTTGCTGTGGCAGCAAAAGCTGGACGTTTGTCGGTTTTGCTCCGAAGGCTGCCGAAAGCGAAAACAGGTGCTTTTGAGGATGGAGTCCGCAGGAAAGCAGAGAGGGCCAAATTGTCTGGGGCATTTGAAAGAGTTCTAGGAGGTAGTGAGAACCAGCATTACTTTTCCCCGCTGGCACCTTTGCTGTGGCAGCAAAAGCTGGACGTTTGTCTTTTTTGCTCCGGAGGCTGCCGAAAGCGAAAACAGGTGCTTTTGAGGATGGAGTCCGCAGGAAAGCAGAGAGGGCCAAATTGTCTGGGGCATTTGAAAGGGTTCCAGGAGGCAGTGAGAACCAGCATTACTTTTGCCCGCTGGCACCTTTGCTGTGGCAGCAAAAGCTGGACATTTGTCTTCTTTGCTCCTGAGGTTGCCGAAAGCGAAAAGAGGTGCTTTTGAGGATGGAGTCCGCAGGAAAGCAGAGAGGGCCAAATTGTCTGTGGCTTTTGAAGAGGTTCCAGGAGGCAATGAGGACCAGCATTACTTTTCCCCGCTGGCACCTTTGCTATGGCAGCAAAAGCTGGACGTTTGTCTTTTTTGCTCTGGAGGCTGCCGAAAGCGAAAAGAGGTGCTTTTGAGGATGGAGTCCGCAGGAAAGCAGAGAGGGCCAAATTGTCTGGGGCATTTGAAAGGGTTCCAGGAGGCAGTGAGAACCAGCATTACTTTTGCCCGCTGGCACCTTTGCTGTGGCAGCAAATGCTGGACGTTTGTCTTTTTTGCTCCTGAGGCTGCCGAAAGCGAAAACAGGTGCTTTTGAGGATGGAGTCCGCAGGAAAGCAGAGAGGGCCAAATTGTCTGGGGCATTTGAAAGGGTTCCAGGAGGCAGTGAGAACCAGCATTATTTTTCCCCACTGGCACCTTTGCTGTGGCAGCAAAAGCTGGACGTTTGTCTTTTTTGCTCCGGAGGCTGCCGAAAGCGAAAACAGGTGCTTTTGAGGATGCAGTCCGCAGGAAAGCAGAGAGGGCCAAATTGTCTGGGGCATTTGAAAGAGTTCCAGGAGGCAGTGAGAACCAGCATTACTTTTCCCCGCTGGCACCTTTGCTGTGGCAGCAAAAGCTGGACGTTTGTCTTTTTTGCTCCTGAGGATGCCGAAAGCGAAAACAGGTGCTTTTGAGGATGGAGTCCGCAGGAAAGCAGAGAGGGCCAAATAGTCTGGGGCATTTGAAAGGGTTCCAGGACGCAGTGAGAACCAGCATTACTTTTGCCCGCTGGCACCTTTGCTGTGGCAGGAAAACCTGGACGTTTGTCTTTATTGTTACTGAGGTTGCCGAAAGCGAAAACAGGTGCTTTTGAGGATGGAGTCCGCAGGAAAGAAGAGAGGGCCAAATTGTCTGGGGCATTTGAAGAGGTTCCAGGAGGCAATGAGGACCAGCATTACTTTTCCCCGCTGGCACCTTTGCTGTGGCAGCAAAAGCTGGACGTTTGTCTTTTTTGCTGCGGAGGCTGCCGAAAGCGAAAACAGGTGCTTTTGAGGATGGAGTCCGCAGGAAAGCAGAGAGGGCCAAATTGTCTGGGGCATTTGAAGAGGTTCCAGGACGCAGTGAGAACCAGCATTACTTTTCCCCGCTGGCACCTTTGCTGTGGCAGCAAAAGCTGGACGTTTCTCGGTTTTGCTCCGAAGGCTGCCGAAAGCGAAAACAGGTGCTTTTGAGGATGGAGTCCGCAGGAAAGCAGAGAGGGCCAAATTGTCTGGGGCATTTGAAAGAGTTCTAGGAGGTAGTGAGAACCAGCATTACTTTTCCCCGCTGGCACCTTTGCTGTGGCAGCAAAAGCTGGACGTTTGTCTTTTTTTCTCTGGAGGCTGCCGAAAGCGAAAACAGGTGCTTTTGAGGATGGAGTCCGCAGGAAAGCAGAGAGGGCCAAATTGTGGCATTTGAAGAGGTTCCAGGAGGCAGTGAGAACCAGCATTACTTTTCCTAGCTGGCACCTTTGCTGTGGCAGCAAAACCTGGACGTTTGTCTTTTTTGCTCCTGAGGTTGCCGAAAGCGAAAACAGGTGCTTTTGAGGATGGAGTCCGCAGGAAAGCAGAGAGGGCCAAATTGTCTGTTGCATTTGAAAGAGTTCCAGGAGGTAGTGAGAACCAGCATTACTTTTCCCGGCTGGCACCTTTGCTGTGGCAGCAAAAGCTGGACGTTTGTCTTTTTTGCTCTGGAGGCTGCCGACAGCGAAAACAGGTGCTTTTGAGGATGCAGTCCGCAGGAAAGCAGAGAGGGCCAAATTGTCTGGGGCATTTGAAAGGGATCCAGGAGGCAGTGAGAACCAGCATTACTTTTCCCGGCTGGCACCTTTGCTGTGGCAGCAAAAGCTGGACGTTTGTCTTTTTTGCTCCGGAGGCTGCCGAAAGCGAAAAGAGGTGCTTTTGAGGATGGAGTCCGCAGGAAAGCAGAGAGGGCCAAATTGTCTGGGGCATTTGAAAGAGTTCCAGGAGGCAGTGAGAACCAGCATTACTTTTCCCCGCTGGCACCTTTGCTGTGGCAGCAAAAGCTGGACGTTTGTCTTTTTTGCTCTGGAGGCTGCCGAAAGGGAAAACAGGTGCTTTTGAGGATGGAGTCCGCAGGAAAGCAGAGAGGGCCAAATGGTCTGGGGCATTTGAAAGAGTTCCAGGAGGCAGTGAGAACCAGCATTACTTTTGCCCGCTGGCACCTTTGCTGTGGCAGCAAAACCTGGACGTTTGTCTTTTTTGCTCCGGAGGCTGCCGAAAGCGAAAACAGGTGCTTTTGAGGATGCAGTCCGCAGGAAAGCAGAGAGGGCCAAATTGTCTGGGGCATTTGAAAGAGTTCCAGGACGCAGTGAGAACCAGCATTACTTTTCCCCGCTGGCACCTTTGCTGTGGCAGCAAAACCTGGACGTTTGTCTTTTTTGCTCCGGAGGCTGCCGAAAGCGAAAACAGGTGCTTTTGAGGATGGAGTCCGCAGGAAAGCAGAGAGGGCCAAATTGTCTGTGGCATTTGAAAGGGTTCCAGGAGGCAGTGAGAACCAGCATTACTTTTCCCCGCTGGCACCTTTGCTGTGGCAGCAAAAGCTTGACATTTGTCTTTTTTGCTCTGGAGGCTGCCGAAAGCGAAAACAGGTGCTTTTGAGGATGGAGTCCGCAGGAAAGCAGAGAGGGCCAAATTGTCTGTGGCATTTGAAGAGGTTCCAGGAGGCAATGAGGACCAGCATTACTTTTCCCTGCTGGCACCGTTGCTGTGGCAGCAAAACCTGGACGTTTGTCTTTTTTGCTCCGGAGGCTGCCGAAAGCGAAAACAGGTACTTTTGAGGATGGAGTCCGCAGGAAAGCAGAGAGGGCCAAATTGTCTGGGGCATTTGAAGAGGTTCCAGGACGCAGTGAGAACCAGCATTACTTTTCCCGGCTGGCACCTTTGCTGTGGCAGCAAAAGCTGGACGTTTGTCGGTTTTGCTCTGGAGGCTGCCGAAAGCGAAAACAGGTGCTTTTGAGGATGGAGTCCGCAGGAAAGCAGAGAGGGCCAAATTGTCTGGGGCATTTGAAAAAGTTCTAGGAGGTAGTGAGAACCAGCATTACTTTTCCCCGCTGGCACCTTTGCTGTGGCAGCAAAAGCTGGACGTTTGTCTTTTTTGCTCTGGAGGCTGCCGAAAGCGAAAACAGGTGCTTTTGAGGATGGAGTCCGCAGGAAAGCAGAGAGGGCCAAATTGTCTGGGGCATTTCAAAGGGTTCCAGGAGGCAGTGAGAACCAGCATTACTTTTGCCCGCTGGCACCTTTGCTGTGGCAGCAAAAGCTGGACATTTGTCTTCTTTGCTCCTGAGGTTGCCGAAAGCGAAAAGAGGTGCTTTTGAGGATGGAGTCCGCAGGAAAGCAGAGAGGGCCAAATTGTCTGTGGCTTTTGAAGAGGTTCCAGGAGGCAATGAGGACCAGCATTACTTTTCCCCGCTGGCACCTTTGCTATGGCAGCAAAAGCTGGACGTTTGTCTTTTTTGCTCTGGAGGCTGCCGAAAGCGAAAAGAGGTGCTTTTGAGGATGGAGTCCGCAGGAAAGCAGAGAGGGCCAAATTGTCTGGGGCATTTGAAAGGGTTCCAGGAGGCAGTGAGAACCAGCATTACTTTTGCCCGCTGGCACCTTTGCTGTGGCAGCAAAAGCGGGACGTTTGTCTTTTTTGCTCCTGAGGCTGCCGAAAGCGAAAACAGGTGCTTTTGAGGATGGAGTCCGCAGGAAAGCAGAGAGGGCCAAATTGTCTGGGGCATTTGAAAGGGTTCCAGGAGGCAGTGAGAACCAGCATTATTTTTCCCCGCTGGCACCTTTGCTGTGGCAGCAAAAGCTGGACGTTTGTCTTTTTTGCTCCGGAGGCTGCCGAAAGCGAAAACAGGTGCTTTTGAGGATGCAGTCCGCAGGAAAGCAGAGAGGGCCAAATTGTCTGGGGCATTTGAAAGAGTTCCAGGAGGCAGTGAGAACCAGCATTACTTTTCCCCGCTGGCACCTTTGCTGTGGCAGCAAAAGCTGGACGTTTGTCTTTTTTGCTCTGGAGGCTGCCGAAAGCGAAAACAGGTGCTTTTGAGGATGGAGTCCGCAGGAAAGCAGAGAGGGCCAAATTGTCTGTGGCATTTGAAAGGGTTCCAGGAGGCAGTGAGAACCAGCATTACTTTTCCCCGCTGGCACCTTTGCTGTGGCAGGAAAACCTGGACGTTTGTCTTTATTGTTACTGAGGTTGCCGAAAGCGAAAACAGGTGCTTTTGAGGATGGAGTCCGCAGGAAAGAAGAGAGGGCCAAATTGTCTGTGGCATTTGAAGAGGTTCCAGGAGGCAATGAGGACCAGCATACTTTTCCCCGCTGGCACCTTTGCTGTGGCAGCAAAAGCTGGACGTTTGTCTTTTTTGCTCCGGAGGCTGCCGAAAGCGAAAACAGGTGCTTTTGAGGATACAGTCCGCAGGAAAGCAGAGAGGGCCAAATTGTCTGGGGCATTTGAAGAGGTTCCAGGACGCAGTGAGAACCAGCATTACTTTTCCCCGCTGGCACCTTTGCTGTGGCAGCAAAAGCTGGACGTTTCTCGGTTTTGATCCGAAGGCTGCCGAAAGCGAAAACAGGTGCTTTTGAGGATGGAATCCGCAGGAAAGCAGAGAGGGCCAAATTGTCTGGGGCATTTGAAAGAGTTCTAGGAGGTAGTGAGAACCAGCATTACTTTTCCCTGCTGGCACCTTTGCTGTGGCAGCAAAAGCTGGACGTTTGTCTTTTTTTCTCTGGAGGCTGCCGAAAGCGAAAACAGGTGCTTTTGAGGATGGAGTCCGCAGGAAAGCAGAGAGGGCCAAATTGTCTGTGGCATTTGAAAGGGTTCCAGGAGGCAGTGAGAACCAGCATTACTTTTGCCCGCTGGCACCTTTGCTGTGGCAGCAAAACCTGGACGTTTGTCTTTTTTGCTCCGGAGGCTGCCGAAAGCGAAAACAGGTGCTTTTGAGGATGGAGTCCGCAGGAAAGCAGAGAGGGCCAAATTGTCTGGGGCATTTGAAAGAGTTCCAGGAGGCAGTGAGAACCAGCATCACTTTTCCCCGCTGGCACCTTTGCTGTGGCAGCAAAAGCTGGACGTTTGTCTTTTTTGCTCCTGAGGTTGCCGAAAGCGAAAACAGGTGCTTTTGAGGATGGAGTCCGCAGGAAAGCAGAGAGGGCCAAATTGTCTGTGGCATTTGAAGAGGTTCCAGGAGGCAATGAGGACCAGCATTACTTTTCCCCGCTGGCACCTTTGCTGTGGCAGCAAAAGCTGGACGTTTGTCTTTTTTGCTCCGGAGTCTGCCGAAAGCGAAAACAGGTGCTTTTGAGGATGGAGTCCGCAGGAAAGTAGAGAGGGCCAAATAGTCTGGGGCATTTGAAAGGGTTCCAGGAGGCAGTGAGAACCAGCATTACTTTTCCCCGCTGGCACCTTTGCTGTGGCAGCAAAAGCTGGACGTTTGTCTTTTTTTCTCCGGAGGCTGCCGAAAGCGAAAACAGGTGCTTTTGAGGATGGAGTCCGCAGGAAAGCAGAGAGGGCCAAATTGTCTGTGGCATTTGAAGAGGTTCCAGGAGGCAATGAGGACCAGCTTAACTTTTCCCCGCTGGCACCTTTGCTGTGGCAGCAAAACCTGGACGTTTGTCTTTTTTGCTCCTGAGGTTGCCGAAAGCGAAAACAGGTACTTTTGAAGATGGAGTCCGCAGGAAAGCAGAGAGGGCCAAATTGTGGCATTTGAAGAGGTTCCAGGACGCAGTGAGAACCAGCATTACTTTTCCTAGCTGGCACCTTTGCTGTGGCAGCAAAACCTGGACGTTTGTCTTTTTTGCTCTGGAGGCTGCCGAAAGCGAAAACAGGTGCTTTTGAGGATGGAGTCCGCAGGAAAGCAGAGAGGGCCAAATTGTCTGGGGCATTTGAAAGAGTTCCAGGAGGTAGTGAGAACCAGCATTACTTTTCCCCGCTGGCACCTCTGCTGTGGCAGCAAAAGCTGGACGTTTGTCTTTTTTGCTCTGGAGGCTGCCGAAAGCGAAAACAGGTGCTTTTGAGGATGGAGTCCGCAGGAAAGCAGAGAGGGCCAAATTGTCTGGGGCATTTGAAAGAGTTCCAGGAGGCAGTGAGAACCAGCATTACTTTTCTCCGCTGGCACCTTTGCTGTGGCAGCAAAAGCTGGACGTTTGTCTTTTTTGCTCCGGAGGCTGCCGAAAGCGAAAACAGGTGCTTTTGAGGATGGAGTCCGCAGGAAAGCAGAGAGGGCCAAATTGTCTGTGGCATTTGAAGAGGTTCCAGGAGGCAATGAGGACCAGCATCACTTTTCCCCGCTGGCACCTTTGCTGTGGCAGCAAAAGCTGGACGTTTGTCTTTTTTGCTCCTGAGGTTGCCGAAAGCGAAAACAGGTGCTTTTGAGGATGGAGTCCGCAGGAAAGCAGAGAGGGCCAAATTGTCCGTGGCATTTGAAGAGGTTCCAGGAGGCAATGAGGACCAGCATTACTTTTCCCCGCTGGCACCTTTGCTGTGGCAGCAAAAGCTGGACGTTTGTCTTTTTTGCTCCGGAGGCTGCCGAAAGCGAAAACAGGTGCTTTTGAGGATGGAGTCCGCAGGAAAGCAGAGAGGGCCAAATTGTCTGGGGCATTTGAAAGAGTTCTAGGAGGTAGTGAGAACCAGCATTACTTTTCCCCGCTGGCACCTTTGCTGTGGCAGCAAAAGCTGGACGTTTGTCTTTTTTGCTCCTGAGGATGCCGAAAGCGAAAACAGGTGCTTTTGAGGATGGAGTCCGCAGGAAAGCAGAGAGGGCCAAATTGTCTGGGGCATTTGAAAGGGTTCCAGGAGGCAGTGAGAACCAGCATTACTTTTCCCCGCTGGCACCTCTGCTGTGGCAGCAAAAGCTGGACGTTTGTCTTTTTTGCTCCTGAGGATGCCGAAAGCGAAAACAGGTGCTTTTGAGGATGGAGTCCGCAGGAAAGCAGAGAGGGCCAAATTGTCTGGGGCATTTGAAAGAGTTCCAGGAGGTAGTGAGAACCAGCATTACTTTTGCCCGCTGGCACCTTTGCTGTGGCAGCAAAAGCTGGACATTTGTCTTTTTTGCTCCTGAGGTTGCCGAAAGCGAAAACAGGTGCTTTTGAGGATGGAGTCTGCAGGAAAGCAGAGAGGGCCAAATTGTCTGTGGCTTTTGAAGAGGTTCCAGGAGGCAATGAGGACCAGCATTACTTTTGCCCGCTGGCACCTTTGCTGTGGCAGCAAAAGCTGGACGTTTGTCTTTTTTGCTCCGGAGGCTGCCGAAAGCGAAAACAGGTGCTTTTGAGGATGCAGTCCGCAGGAAAGCAGAGAGGGCCAAATTGTCTGGGGCATTTGAAAGAGTTCCAGGAGGCAGTGAGAACCAGCATTACTTTTGACCGCTGGCACCTTTGCTGTGGCAGGAAAAGGTCGACGTTTGTCTTTTTTGCTCCGGAGGCTGCCGAAAGCGAAAACAGGTGCTTTTGAGGATGGAGTCCGCAGGAAAGCAGAGAGGGCCAAATTGTCTGTGGCATTTGAAGAGGTTCCAGGAGGCAATGAGGACCAGCATCACTTTTCCCCGCTGGCACCTTTGCTGTGGCAGCAAAAGCTGGACGTTTGTCTTTTTTGCTCCTGAGGTTGCCGAAAGCGAAAACAGGTGCTTTTGAGGATGGAGTCCGCAGGAAAGCAGAGAGGGCCAAATTGTCCGTGGCATTTGAAGAGGTTCCAGGAGGCAATGAGGACCAGCATTACTTTTCCCCGCTGGCACCTTTGCTGTGGCAGCAAAAGCTGGACGTTTGTCTTTTTTGCTCCTGAGGATGCCGAAAGCGAAAACAGGTGCTTTTGAGGATGGAGTCCGCAGGAAAGCAGAGAGGGCCAAATTGTCTGGGGCATTTGAAAGAGTTCCAGGAGGCAGTGAGAACCAGCATTACTTTTGCCCGCTGGCACCTTTGCTGTGGCAGCAAAAGCTGGACATTTGTCTTTTTTGCTCCTGAGGTTGCCGAAAGCGAAAACAGGTGCTTTTGAGGATGGAGTCCGCAGGAAAGCAGAGAGGGCCAAATTGTCTGGGGCATTTGAACGAGTTCCAGGAGGCAGTGAGAACCAGCATTACTTTTCCCTGGTGGCACCTCTGCTGTGGCAGCAAAAGCTGGACGTTTGTCTTTTTTGCTCCTGAGGATGCCGAAAGCGAAAACAGGTGCTTTTGAGGATGGAGTCCGCAGGAAAGCAGAGAGGGCCAAATTGTCTGGGGCATTTGAAAGAGTTCCAGGAGGCAGTGAGAACCAGCATTACTTTTGCCCGCTGGCACCTTTGCTGTGGCAGGAAAACCTGGACGTTTGTCTTTTTTGCTCCTGAGGTTGCCGAAAGCGAAAACAGGTGCTTTTGAGGATGGAGTCCGCAGGAAAGCAGAGAGGGCCAAATTGTCTGTGGCATTTGAAGAGGTTCCAGGAGGCAATGAGGACCAGCATAACTTTTCCCCGCTGGCACCTTTGCTGTGGCAGCAAAACCTGGACGTTTGTCTTTTTTGCTCCTGAGGTTGCCGAAAGCGAAAACAGGTACTTTTGAGGATGGAGTCCGCAGGAAAGCAGAGAGGGCCAAATTGTCTGTGGCATTTGAAGAGGTTCCAGGAGGCAGTGAGAACCAGCATTACTTTTCCTAGCTGGCACCTTTGCTGTGGCAGCAAAACCTGGACGTTTGTCTTTTTTGCTCTGGAGGCTGCCGAAAGCGAAAAAAGGTGCTTTTGAGGATGGAGTCCGCAGGAAAGCAGAGAGGGCCAAATTGTCTGTGGCATTTGAAAGAGTTCCAGGAGGTAGTGAGAACCAGCATTACTTTTCCCCGCTGGCACCTTTGCTGTGGCAGCAAAAGCTGGACGTTTGTCTTTTTTGCTCTGGAGGCTGCCGAAAGCGAAAACAGGTGCTTTTGAGGATGGAGTCCGCAGGAAAGCAGAGAGGGCCAAATTGTCTGTGGCATTTGAAAGGGTTCCAGGAGGCAATGAGGACCAGCATTACTTTTCCCCGCTGGCACCTTTGCTGTGGCAGCAAAAGCTGGACGTTTGTCTTTTTTGCTCCTGAGGATGCCGAAAGCGAAAACAGGTGCTTTTGAGGATGGAGTCCGCAGGAAAGCAGAGAGGGCCAAATTGTCTGGGGCATTTGAAAGAGTTCCAGGAGGCAGTGAGAACCAGCATTACTTTTCCCCGGTGGCACCTCTGCTGTGGCAGCAAAAGCTGGACGTTTGTCTTTTTTGCTCCTGAGGATGCCGAAAGCGAAAACAGGTGCTTTTGAGGATGGAGTCCGCAGGAAAGCAGAGAGGGCCAAATTGTCTGGGGCATTTGAAAGAGTTCCAGGAGGCAGTGAGAACCAGCATTACTTTTGCCCGCTGGCACCTTTGCTGTGGCAGCAAAAGCTGGACATTTGTCTTTTTTGCTCCTGAGGATGCCGAAAGCGAAAACAGGTGCTTTTGAGGATGGAGTCCGCAGGAAAGCAGAGAGGGCCAAATTGTCTGGGGCATTTGAAAGAGTTCCAGGAGGCAGTGAGAACCAGCATTACTTTTGCCCGCTGGCACCTTTGCTGTGGCAGGAAAACCTGGACGTTTGTCTTTTTTGCTCCTGAGGTTGCCGAAAGCGAAAACAGGTGCTTTTGAGGATGGAGTCCGCAGGAAAGCAGAGAGGGCCAAATTGTCTGTGGCATTTGAAGAGGTTCCAGGAGGCAATGAGGACCAGCATAACTTTTCCCCGCTGGCACCTTTGCTGTGGCAGCAAAACCTGGACGTTTGTCTTTTTTGCTCCTGAGGTTGCCGAAAGCGAAAACAGGTACTTTTGAGGATGGAGTCCGCAGGAAAGCAGAGAGGGCCAAATTGTCTGTGGCATTTGAAGAGGTTCCAGGACGCAGTGAGAACCAGCATTACTTTTCCTAGCTGGCACCTTTGCTGTGGCAGCAAAACCTGGACGTTTGTCTTTTTTGCTCTGGAGGCTGCCGAAAGCGAAAAAAGGTGCTTTTGAGGATGGAGTCCGCAGGAAAGCAGAGAGGGCCAAATTGTCTGTGGCATTTGAAAGAGTTCCAGGAGGTAGTGAGAACCAGCATTACTTTTCCCCGCTGGCACCTTTGCTGTGGCAGCAAAAGCTGGACGTTTGTCTTTTTTGCTCTGGAGGCTGCCGAAAGCGAAAACAGGTGCTTTTGAGGATGGAGTCCGCAGGAAAGCAGAGAGGGCCAAATTGTCTGTGGCATTTGAAAGGGTTCCAGGAGGCAGTGAGAACCAGCATTACTTTTCCCCGCTGGCACCTTTGCTGTGGCAGCAAAAGCTGGACATTTGTCTTTTTTGCTCCTGAGGTTGCCGAAAGCGAAAACAGGTGCTTTTGAGGATGGAGTCCGCAGGAAAGCAGAGAGGGCCAAATTGTCTGTGGCTTTTGAAGAGGTTCCAGGAGGCAATGAGGACCAGCATTACTTTTCCCCGCTGGCACCTTTGCTGTGGCAGCAAAAGCTGGACGTTTGTCTTTTTTGCTCTGGAGGCTGCCGAAAGCGAAAAAAGGACCTTTTGAGGATGGAGTCCGCAGGAAAGCAGAGAGGGCCAAATTGTCTGGTGCATTTGAAAGGGTTCCAGGAGGCAATGAGGACCAGCATTACTTTTCCCCGCTGGCACCTTTGCTGTGGCAGCAAAAGCTGGACGTTTGTCTTTTTTGCTCCGGAGGCTGCCGAAAGCGAAAACAGGTGCTTTTGAGGATGGAGTCCGCAGGAAAGCAGAGAGGGCCAAATAGTCTGGGGCATTTGAAAGGGTTCCAGGACACAGTGAGAACCAGCATTACTTTTCCCGGCTGGCACCTTTGCTGTGGCAGCAAAAGCTGGACGTTTGTCTTTTTTGCTCCGGAGGTTGCCGAAAGCGAAAACAGGTGCTTTTGAGGATGGAGTCTGCAGGAAAGCAGAGAGGGCCAAATTGTCTGGGGCATTTGAAAGAGTTCTAGGAGGTAGTGAGAACCAGCATTACTTTTCCCCGCTGGCACCTTTGCTGTGGCAGCAAAAGCTGGACGTTTGTCTTTTTTGCTCTGGAGGCTGCCGAAAGCGAAAACAGGTGCTTTTGAGGATGGAGTCCGCAGGAAAGCAGAGAGGGCCAAATTGTCTGGGGCATTTGAAAGGGTTCCAGGAGGCAGTGAGAACCAGCATTACTTTTGCCCGCTGGCACCTCTGCTGTTGCAGCAAAAGCTGGACGTTTGTCTTTTTTGCTCCGGAGGATGCCGAAAGCGAAAACAGGTGCTTTTGAGGATGGAGTCCGCAGGAAAGCAGAGAGGGCCAAATTGTCTGGGGCATTTGAAGGGGTTCCAGGAGGCAGTGAGGACCAGCATCACTTTTCCCCGCTGGCACCTTTGCTGTGGCAGCAAAAGCTGGACGTTTGTCTTTTTTGCTCCTGAGGATGCCGAAAGCGAAAACAGGTGCTTTTGAGGATGGAGTCCGCAGGAAAGCAGAGAGGGCCAAATGGTCTGTGGCTTTTGAAGAGGTTCCAGGAGGCAATGAAGACCAGCATTACTTTTCCCCGCTGGCACCTTTGCTGTGGCAGCAAAACCTGGACGTTTGTCTTTTTTGCTCCGGATGCTGCCGAAAGCGAAAACAGGTACTTTTGAGGATGGAGTCCGCAGGAAAGCAGAGAGGGCCAAATTGTGGCATTTGAAGAGGTTCCAGGAGGCAGTGAGAACCAGCATTACTTTTCCTAGCTGGCACCTTTGCTGTGGCAGCAAAACCTGGACGTTTGTCTTTTTTGCTCCTGAGGTTGCCGAAAGCGAAAACAGGTGCTTTTGAGGATGGAGTCCGCAGGAAAGCAGAGAGGGCCAAATTGTCTGTTGCATTTGAAAGAGTTCCAGGAGGTAGTGAGAACCAGCATTACTTTTCCCGGCTGGCACCTTTGCTGTGGCAGCAAAAGCTGGACGTTTGTCTTTTTTGCTCTGGAGGCTGCCGACAGCGAAAACAGGTGCTTTTGAGGATGGAGTCCGCAGGAAAGCAGAGAGGGCCAAATGGTCTGGGGCATTTGAAAGAGTTCCAGGAGGCAGTGAGAACCAGCATTACTTTTGCCCGCTGGCACCTTTGCTGTGGCAGCAAAACCTGGACGTTTGTCTTTTTTGCTCCGGAGGCTGCCGAAAGCGAAAACAGGTGCTTTTGAGGATGCAGTCCGCAGGAAAGCAGAGAGGGCCAAATTGTCTGTGGCATTTGAAAGAGTTCCAGGAGGCAGTGAGAACCAGCATTACTTTTCCCGGCTGGCACCTTTGCTGTGGCAGCAAAAGCTGGACGTTTGTCTTTTTTGCTCCGGAGGCTGCCGAAAGCGAAAACAGGTGCTTTTGAGGATGGAGTCCGCAGGAAAGCAGAGAGGGCCAAATTGTCTGTGGCATTTGAAAGAGTTCCAGGAGGCAGTGAGAACCAGCATTACTTTTCCCCGGTGGCACCTCTGCTGTGGCAGCAAAAGCTGGACGTTTGTCTTTTTTGCTCCGGAGGCTGCCGAAAGCGAAAACAGGTGCTTTTGAGGATGGAGTCCGCAGGAAAGCAGAGAGGGCCAAATTGTCTGGGGCATTTGAAAGAGTTCCAGGAGGCAGTGAGAACCAGCATTACTTTACCCCGCTGGCACCTTTGCTGTGGCAGGAAAACCTGGACGTTTGTCTTTTTTGCTCCGGAGGCTGCCGAAAGCGAAAACAGGTGCTTTTGAGGATGGAGTCCGCAGGAAAGCAGAGAGGGCCAAATTGTCTGGGGCATTTGAAGAGGTTCCAGGACGCAGTGAGAACCAGCATTACTTTTCCTAGCTCGCACCTTTGCTGTGGCAGCAAAAGCTGGACATTTGTCTTTTTTGCTCTGGAGGCTGCCGAAAGCGAAAACAGGTGCTTTTGAGGATGGAGTCCGCAGGAAAGCAGAGAGGGCCAAATTGTCTGTGGCATTTGAAAGGGTTCCAGGAGGCAGTGAGAACCAGCATTACTTTTCCCCGCTGGCACCTTTGCTGTGGCAGCAAAAGCTGGACATTTGTCTTTTTTGCTCTGGAGGCTGCCGAAAGCGAAAACAGGTGCTTTTGAGGATGGAGTCCGCAGGAAAGCAGAGAGGGCCAAATTGTCTGGGGCATTTGAAAGAGTTCCAGGAGGCAGTGAGAACCAGCATTACTTTTGCCCGCTGGCACCTTTGCTGTGGCAGGAAAACCTGGACGTTTGTCTTTATTGTTACTGAGGTTGCCGAAAGCGAAAACAGGTGCTTTTGAGGATGGAGTCCGCAGGAAAGCAGAGAGGGCCAAATTGTCTGTGGCATTTGAAGAGGTTCCAGGAGGCAATGAGGACCAGCATTACTTTTCCCTGCTGGCACCTTTGCTGTGGCAGCAAAACCTGGACGTTTGTCTTTTTTGCTCCGGAGGCTGCCGAAAGCGAAAACAGGTGCTTTTGAGGATGGAGTCCGCAGGAAAGCAGAGAGGGCCAAATTGTCTGGGGCATTTGAAGAGGTTCCAGGACGCAGTGAGAACCAGCATTACTTTTCCCGGCTGGCACCTTTGCTGTGGCAGCAAAAGCTGGACGTTTGTCGGTTTTGCTCCGAAGGCTGCCGAAAGCGAAAACAGGTGCTTTTGAGGATGCAGTCCGCAGGAAAGCAGAGAGGGCCAAATTGTCTGGGGCATTTGAAAGAGTTCTAGGAGGTAGTGAGAACCAGCATTACTTTTCCCCGCTGGCACCTTTGCTGTGGCAGCAAAAGCTGGACGTTTGTCTTTTTTGCTCCGGAGGCTGCCGAAAGCGAAAACAGGTGCTTTTGAGGATGGAGTCCGCAGGAAAGCAGAGAGGGCCAAATTGTCTGTGGCATTTGAAAGGGTTCCAGGAGGCAGTGAGAACCAGCATTACTTTTGCCCGCTGGCACCTTTGCTGTGGCAGCAAAAGCTGGACATTTGTCTTCTTTGCTCCTGAGGTTGCCGAAAGCGAAAAGAGGTGCTTTTGAGGATGGAGTCCGCAGGAAAGCAGAGAGGGCCAAATTGTCTGTGGCTTTTGAAGAGGTTCCAGGAGGCAATGAGGACCAGCATTACTTTTCCCCGCTGGCACCTTTGCTGTGGCAGCAAAAGCTGGACGTTTGTCTTTTTTGCTCCGGAGGCTGCCGAAAGCGAAAACAGGTGCTTTTGAGGATGGAGTCCGCAGGAAAGCAGAGAGGGCCAAATAGTCTGGGGCATTTGAAAGGGTTCCAGGACGCAGTGAGAACCAGCATTACTTTTGCCCGCTGGCACCTTTGCTGTGGCAGGAAAACCTGGACGTTTGTCTTTATTGTTACTGAGGTTGCCGAAAGCGAAAACAGGTGCTTTTGAGGATGGAGTCCGCAGGAAAGAAGAGAGGGCCAAATTGTCTGGGGCATTTGAAGAGGTTCCAGGAGGCAATGAGGACCAGCATTACTTTTCCCCGCTGGCACCTTTGCTGTGGCAGCAAAAGCTGGACGTTTGTCTTTTTTGCTCCGGAGGCTGCCGAAAGCGAAAACAGGTGCTTTTGAGGATGGAGTCCGCAGGAAAGCAGAGAGGGCCAAATTGTCTGGGGCATTTGAAGAGGTTCCAGGACGCAGTGAGAACCAGCATTACTTTTCCCCGCTGGCACCTTTGCTGTGGCAGCAAAAGCTGGACGTTTCTCGGTTTTGCTCCGAAGGCTGCCGAAAGCGAAAACAGGTGCTTTTGAGGATGGAGTCCGCAGGAAAGCAGAGAGGGCCAAATTGTCTGGGGCATTTGAAAGAGTTCTAGGAGGTAGTGAGAACCAGCATTACTTTTCCCCGCTGGCACCTTTGCTGTGGCAGCAAAAGCTGGACGTTTGTCTTTTTTTCTCTGGAGGCTGCCGAAAGCGAAAACAGGTGCTTTTGAGGATGGAGTCCGCAGGAAAGCAGAGAGGGCCAAATTGTGGCATTTGAAGAGGTTCCAGGAGGCAGTGAGAACCAGCATTACTTTTCCTAGCTGGCACCTTTGCTGTGGCAGCAAAACCTGGACGTTTGTCTTTTTTGCTCCTGAGGTTGCCGAAAGCGAAAACAGGTGCTTTTGAGGATGGAGTCCGCAGGAAAGCAGAGAGGGCCAAATTGTCTGTTGCATTTGAAAGAGTTCCAGGAGGTAGTGAGAACCAGCATTACTTTTCCCGGCTGGCACCTTTGCTGTGGCAGCAAAAGCTGGACGTTTGTCTTTTTTGCTCTGGAGGCTGCCGACAGCGAAAACAGGTGCTTTTGAGGATGGAGTCCGCAGGAAAGCAGAGAGGGCCAAATTGTCTGGGGCATTTGAAAGGGATCCAGGAGGCAGTGAGAACCAGCATTACTTTTCCCGGCTGGCACCTTTGCTGTGGCAGCAAAAGCTGGACGTTTGTCTTTTTTGCTCCGGAGGCTGCCGAAAGCGAAAAGAGGTGCTTTTGAGGATGGAGTCCGCAGGAAAGCAGAGAGGGCCAAATTGTCTGGGGCATTTGAAAGAGTTCCAGGAGGCAGTGAGAACCAGCATTACTTTTCCCCGCTGGCACCTTTGCTGTGGCAGCAAAAGCTGGACGTTTGTCTTTTTTGCTCTGGAGGCTGCCGAAAGGGAAAACAGGTGCTTTTGAGGATGGAGTCCGCAGGAAAGCAGAGAGGGCCAAATGGTCTGGGGCATTTGAAAGAGTTCCAGGAGGCAGTGAGAACCAGCATTACTTTTGCCCGCTGGCACCTTTGCTGTGGCAGCAAAAGCTGGACGTTTGTCTTTTTTGCTCCGGAGGCTGCCGACAGCGAAAACAGGTGCTTTTGAGGATGGAGTCCGCAGGAAAGCAGAGAGGGCCAAATTGTCTGGGGCATTTGAAAGGGATCCAGGAGGCAGTGAGAACCAGCATTACTTTTCCCGGCTGGCACCTTTGCTGTGGCAGCAAAAGCTGGACGTTTGTCTTTTTTGCTCCGGAGGCTGCCGAAAGCGAAAAGAGGTGCTTTTGAGGATGGAGTCCGCAGGAAAGCAGAGAGGGCCAAATTGTCTGGGGCATTTGAAAGAGTTCCAGGAGGCAGTGAGAACCAGCATTACTTTTCCCCGCTGGCACCTTTGCTGTGGCAGCAAAAGCTGGACGTTTGTCTTTTTTGCTCTGGAGGCTGCCGAAAGGGAAAACAGGTGATTTTGAGGATGGAGTCCGCAGGAAAGCAGAGAGGGCCAAATGGTCTGGGGCATTTGAAAGAGTTCCAGGAGGCAGTGAGAACCAGCATTACTTTTGCCCGCTGGCACCTTTGCTGTGGCAGGAAAAGCTGGACGTTTGTCTTTTTTGCTCCGGAGGCTGCCGAAAGCGAAAACAGGTGCTTTTGAGGATGCAGTCCGCAGGAAAGCAGAGAGGGCCAAATTGTCTGGGGCATTTGAAAGAGTTCCAGGACGCAGTGAGAACCAGCATTACTTTTCCCGGCTGGCACCTTTGCTGTGGCAGCAAAACCTGGACGTTTGTCTTTTTTGCTCCGGAGGCTGCCGAAAGCGAAAACAGGTGCTTTTGAGGATGGAGTCCGCAGGAAAGCAGAGAGGGCCAAATTGTCTGTGGCATTTGAAAGGGTTCCAGGAGGCAGTGAGAACCAGCATTACTTTTCCCGGCTGGCACCTTTGCTGCGGCAGCAAAAGCTTGACATTTGTCTTTTTTGCTCTGGAGGCTGCCGAAAGCGAAAACAGGTGCTTTTGAGGATGGAGTCCGCAGGAAAGCAGAGAGGGCCAAATTGTCTGGGGCATTTGAAAGAGTTCCAGGAGGCAGTGAGAACCAGCATTACTTTTGCCCGCTGGCACCTTTGCTGTGGCAGGAAAACCTGGACGTTTGTCTTTATTGTTACTGAGGTTGCCGAAAGCGAAAACAGGTGCTTTTGAGGATGGAGTCCGCAGGAAAGCAGAGAGGGCCAAATTGTCTGTGGCATTTGAAGAGGTTCCAGGAGGCAAGGAGGACCAGCATTACTTTTCCCTGCTGGCACCTTTGCTGTGGCAGCAAAACCTGGACGTTTGTCTTTTTTGCTCCGGAGGCTGCCGAAAGCGAAAACAGGTACTTTTGAGGATGGAGTCCGCAGGAAAGCAGAGAGGGCCAAATTGTCTGGGGCATTTGAAGAGGTTCCAGGACGCAGTGAGAACCAGCATTACTTTTCCCGGCTGGCACCTTTGCTGTGGCAGCAAAAGCTGGACGTTTGTCGGTTTTGCTCCGAAGGCTGCCGAAAGCGAAAACAGGTGCTTTTGAGGATGGAGTCCGCAGGAAAGCAGAGAGGGCCAAATTGTCTGGGGCATTTGAAAAAGTTCTAGGAGGTAGTGAGAACCAGCATTACTTTTCCCCGCTGGCACCTTTGCTGTGGCAGCAAAAGCTGGACGTTTGTCTTTTTTGCTCTGGAGGCTGCCGAAAGCGAAAACAGGTGCTTTTGAGGATGGAGTCCGCAGGAAAGCAGAGAGGGCCAAATTGTCTGGGGCATTTCAAAGGGTTCCAGGAGGCAGTGAGAACCAGCATTACTTTTGCCCGCTGGCACCTTTGCTGTGGCAGCAAAAGCTGGACATTTGTCTTCTTTGCTCCTGAGGTTGCCGAAAGCGAAAAGAGGTGCTTTTGATGATGGAGTCCGCAGGAAAGCAGAGAGGGCCAAATTGTCTGTGGCTTTTGAAGAGGTTCCAGGAGGCAATGAGGACCAGCATTACTTTTCCCCGCTGGCACCTTTGCTATGGCAGCAAAAGCTGGACGTTTGTCTTTTTTGCTCTGGAGGCTGCCGAAAGCGAAAAGAGGTGCTTTTGAGGATGGAGTCCGCAGGAAAGCAGAGAGGGCCAAATTGTCTGGGGCATTTGAAAGGGTTCCAGGAGGCAGTGAGAACCAGCGTTACTTTTGCCCGCTGGCACCTTTGCTGTGGCAGCAAAAGCGGGACGTTTGTCTTTTTTGCTCCTGAGGCTGCCGAAAGCGAAAACAGGTGCTTTTGAGGATGGAGTCCGCAGGAAAGCAGAGAGGGCCAAATTGTCTGGGGCATTTGAAAGGGTTCCAGGAGGCAGTGAGAACCAGCATTATTTTTCCCCGCTGGCACCTTTGCTGTGGCAGCAAAAGCTGGACGTTTGTCTTTTTTGCTCCGGAGGCTGCCGAAAGCGAAAACAGGTGCTTTTGAGGATGCAGTCCGCAGGAAAGCAGAGAGGGCCAAATTGTCTGGGGCATTTGAAAGAGTTCCAGGAGGCAGTGAGAACCAGCATTACTTTTCCCCGCTGGCACCTTTGCTGTGGCAGCAAAAGCTGGACGTTTGTCTTTTTTGCTCTGGAGGCTGCCGAAAGCGAAAACAGGTGCTTTTGAGGATGGAGTCCGCAGGAAAGCAGAGAGGGCCAAATTGTCTGTGGCATTTGAAAGGGTTCCAGGAGGCAGTGAGAACCAGCATTACTTTTGCCCGCTGGCACCTTTGCTGTGGCAGGAAAACCTGGACGTTTGTCTTTATTGTTACTGAGGTTGCCGAAAGCGAAAACAGGTGCTTTTGAGGATGGAGTCCGCAGGAAAGAAGAGAGGGCCAAATTGTCTGTGGCATTTGAAGAGGTTCCAGGAGGCAATGAGGACCAGCATTACTTTTCCCCGCTGGCACCTTTGCTGTGGCAGCAAAAGCTGGACGTTTGTCTTTTTTGCTCCGGAGGCTGCCGAAAGCGAAAACAGGTGCTTTTGAGGATGGAGTCCGCAGGAAAGCAGAGAGGGCCAAATTGTCTGGGGCATTTGAAAGAGTTCCAGGACGCAGTGAGAACCAGCATTACTTTTCCCCGCTGGCACCTTTGCTGTGGCAGCAAAAGCTGGACGTTTCTCGGTTTTGATCCGAAGGCTGCCGAAAGCGAAAACAGGTGCTTTTGAGGATGGAATCCGCAGGAAAGCAGAGAGGGCCAAATTGTCTGGGGCATTTGAAAGAGTTCTAGGAGGTAGTGAGAACCAGCATTACTTTTCCCGGCTGGCACCTTTGCTGTGGCAGCAAAAGCTGGACGTTTGTCTTTTTTTCTCTGGAGGCTGCCGAAAGCGAAAACAGGTGCTTTTGAGGATGGAGTCCGCAGGAAAGCAGAGAGGGCCAAATTGTCTGGGGCATTTGAAAGGGTTCCAGGAGGCAGTGAGAACCAGCATTACTTTGGCCCGCTGGCACCTTTGCTGTGGCAGCAAAAGCTGGACATTTGTCTTTTTTGCTCCGGAGGTTGCCGAAAGCGAAAACAGGTGCTTTTGAGGATGGAGTCCGCAGGAAAGCAGAGAGGGCCAAATTGTCTGTGGCATTTGAAAGGGTTCCAGGAGGCAGTGAGAACCAGCATTACTTTTGCCCGCTGGCACCTTTGCTGTGGCAGCAAAACCTGGACGTTTGTCTTTTTTGCTCCGGAGGCTGCCGAAAGCGAAAACAGGTGCTTTTGAGGATGGAGTCCGCAGGAAAGCAGAGAGGGCCAAATTGTCTGGGGCATTTGAAAGAGTTCCAGGAGGCAGTGAGAACCAGCATCACTTTTCCCCGCTGGCACCTTTGCTGTGGCAGCAAAAGCTGGACGTTTGTCTTTTTTGCTCCTGAGGTTGCCGAAAGCGAAAACAGGTGCTTTTGAGGATGGAGTCCGCAGGAAAGCAGAGAGGGCCAAATTGTCTGTGGCATTTGAAGAGGTTCCAGGAGGCAATGAGGACCAGCATTACTTTTCCCCGCTGGCACCTTTGCTGTGGCAGCAAAAGCTGGACGTTTGTCTTTTTTGCTCCGGATGCTGCCGAAAGCGAAAACAGGTGCTTTTGAGGATGGAGTCCGCAGGAAAGCAGATAGGGCCAAATAGTCTGGGGCATTTGAAAGGGTTCCAGGACGCAGTGAGAACCAGCATTACTTTTCCCGGCTGGCACCTTTGCTGTGGCAGCAAAAGCTGGACGTTTGTCTTTTTTGCTCCGGAGGTTGCCGAAAGCGAAAACAGGTGCTTTTGAGGATGGAGTCCGCAGGAAAGCAGAGAGGGCCAAATTGTCTGGGGCATTTGAAAGAGTTCTAGGAGGTAGTGAGAACCAGCATTACTTTTCCCCGCTGGCACCTCTGCTGTTGCAGCAAAAGCTGGACGTTTGTCTTTTTTGCTCCGGAGGATGCCGAAAGCGAAAACAGGTGCTTTTGAGGATGGAGTCCGCAGGAAAGCAGAGAGGGCCAAATTGTCTGGGGCAGTTGAAAGGGTTCCAGGAGGCAGTGAGAACCAGCATTACTTTTGCCCGCTGGCACCTTTGCTGTGGCAGCAAAAGCTGGACATTTGTCTTTTTTGCTCCTGAGGTTGCCGAAAGCGAAAACAGGTGCTTTTGAGGATGGAGTCCGCAGGAAAGCAGAGAGGGCCAAATTGTCTGTGGCTTTTGAAGATGTTCCAGGAGGCAATGAAGACCAGCATTACTTTTCTCCGCTGGCACCTTTGCTGTGGCAGCAAAAGCTGGACGTTTGTCTTTTTTGCTCTGGAGGCTGCCGAAAGCGAAAAGAGGTGCTTTTGAGGATGGAGTCCGCAGGAAAGCAGAGAGGGCCAAATTGTCTGGGGCATTTGAAAGGGTTCCAGGAGGGAGTGAGAACCAGCATTACTTTTCCCCGCTGGCACCTTTGCTGTGGCAGCAAAAGCTGGACGTTTGTCTTTTTTTGCTCCGGATGCTGCCGAAAGCGAAAACAGGTGCTTTTGAGGATGGAGTCCGCAGGAAAGTAAAGAGGGCCAAATTGTCTGGGGCATTTGAAAGGGTTCCAGCACGCAGTGAGAACCAGCATTACTTTTCCCGGCTGGCACCTTTGCTGTGGCAGCAAAAGCTTGACGTTTGTTTTTTTGCTCCGGAGGTTGCCGAAAGCGAAAACAGGTGCTTTTGAGGATGGAGTCCGCAGGAAAGCAGAGAGGGCCAAATTGTCTGTGGCATTTGAAAGGGTTCCAGGAGGCAGTGAGAACCAGCATTACTTTTGCCCGCTGGCACCTTTGCTGTGGCAGCAAAACCTGGACGTTTGTCTTTTTTGCTCCGGAGGCTGCCGAAAGCGAAAACAGGTGCTTTTGAGGATGCAGTCCGCAGGAAAGCAGAGAGGGCCAAATTGTCTGTGGCATTTGAAGAGGTTCCAGGAGGCAATGAGGACCAGCATTACTTTTCCCCGCTGGCACCTTTGCTGTGGCAGCAAAAGCTGGACGTTTGTCTTTTTTGCTCTGGATGCTGCCGAAAGCGAAAACAGGTGCTTTTGAGGATGGAGTCCGCAGGAAAGCAGAGAGGGCCAAATGGTCTGTGGCTTTTGAAGAGGTTCCAGGAGGCAATAAGGACCAGCATTACTTTTCCCCGCTGGCACCTTTGCTGTGGCAGCAAAAGCTGGACGTTTGTCTTTTTTGCTCTGGAGGCTGCCGAAAGCGAAAAGAGGTGCTTTTGAGGATGGAGTCCGCAGGAAAGCAGAGAGGGCCAAATTGTCTGGGGCATTTGAAAGGGTTCCAGGAGGCAGTGAGAACCAGCATTACTTTTCCCCGCTGGCACCTCTGCTGTTGCAGCAAAAGCTGGACGTTTGTCTTTTTTGCTCCGGAGGATGCCGAAAGCGAAAACAGGTGCTTTTGAGGATGGAGTCCGCAGGAAAGCAGAGAGGGCCAAATTGTCTGTGGCATTTGAAAGGGTTCCAGGAGGCAGTGAGAACCAGCATTACTTTTGCCCGCTGGCACCTTTGCTGTGGCAGCAAAACCTGGACGTTTGTCTTTTTTGCTCCGGAGGCTGCCGAAAGCGAAAACAGGTGCTTTTGAGGATGGAGTCCGCAGGAAAGCAGAGAGGGCCAAATTGTCTGGGGCATTTGAAAGAGTTCCAGGAGGCAGTGAGAACCAGCATCACTTTTCCCCGCTGGCACCTTTGCTGTGGCAGCAAAAGCTGGACGTTTGTCTTTTTTGCTCCTGAGGTTGCCGAAAGCGAAAACAGGTGCTTTTGAGGATGGAGTCCGCAGGAAAGCAGAGAGGGCCAAATTGTCTGTGGCATTTGAAGAGGTTCCAGGAGGCAATGAGGACCAGCATTACTTTTCCCCGCTGGCACCTTTGCTGTGGCAGCAAAAGCTGGACGTTTGTCTTTTTTGCTCCGGATGCTGCCGAAAGCGAAAACAGGTGCTTTTGAGGATGGAGTCCGCAGGAAAGCAGATAGGGCCAAATAGTCTGGGGCATTTGAAAGGGTTCCAGGACGCAGTGAGAACCAGCATTACTTTTCCCGGCTGGCACCTTTGCTGTGGCAGCAAAAGCTGGACGTTTGTCTTTTTTGCTCCGGAGGTTGCCGAAAGCGAAAACAGGTGCTTTTGAGGATGGAGTCCGCAGGAAAGCAGAGAGGGCCAAATTGTCTGGGGCATTTGAAAGAGTTCTAGGAGGTAGTGAGAACCAGCATTACTTTTCCCCGCTGGCACCTCTGCTGTTGCAGCAAAAGCTGGACGTTTGTCTTTTTTGCTCCGGAGGATGCCGAAAGCGAAAACAGGTGCTTTTGAGGATGGAGTCCGCAGGAAAGCAGAGAGGGCCAAATTGTCTGGGGCATTTGAAAGGGTTCCAGGAGGCAGTGAGAACCAGCATTACTTTTGCCCGCTGGCACCTTTGCTGTGGCAGCAAAAGCTGGACATTTGTCTTTTTTGCTCCTGAGGTTGCCGAAAGCGAAAACAGGTGCTTTTGAGGATGGAGTCCGCAGGAAAGCAGAGAGGGCCAAATTGTCTGTGGCTTTTGAAGATGTTCCAGGAGGCAATGAAGACCAGCATTACTTTTCTCCGCTGGCACCTTTGCTGTGGCAGCAAAAGCTGGACGTTTGTCTTTTTTGCTCTGGAGGCTGCCGAAAGGGAAAACAGGTGCTTTTGAGGATGGAGTCCGCAGGAAAGCAGAGAGGGCCAAATGGTCTGGGGCATTTGAAAGAGTTCCAGGAGGCAGTGAGAACCAGCATTACTTTTGCCCGCTGGCACCTTTGCTGTGGCAGCAAAAGCTGGACGTTTGTCTTTTTTGCTCCGGAGGCTGCCGAAAGCGAAAACAGGTGCTTTTGAGGATGCAGTCCGCAGGAAAGCAGAGAGGGCCAAATTGTCTGGGGCATTTGAAAGAGTTCCAGGACGCAGTGAGAACCAGCATTACTTTTCCCGGCTGGCACCTTTGCTGTGGCAGCAAAACCTGGACGTTTGTCTTTTTTGCTCCGGAGGCTGCCGAAAGCGAAAACAGGTGCTTTTGAGGATGGAGTCCGCAGGAAAGCAGAGAGGGCCAAATTGTCTGTGGCATTTGAAAGGGTTCCAGGAGGCAGTGAGAACCAGCATTACTTTTCCCCGCTGGCACCTTTGCTGTGACAGCAAAAGCTTGACATTTGTCTTTTTTGCTCTGGAGGCTGCCGAAAGCGAAAACAGGTGCTTTTGAGGATGGAGTCCGCAGGAAAGCAGAGAGGGCCAAATTGTCTGGGGCATTTGAAAGAGTTCCAGGAGGCAGTGAGAACCAGCATTACTTTTCCCCGCTGGCACCTTTGCTGTGGCAGCAAAAGCTGGACGTTTGTCTTTATTGTTACTGAGGTTGCCGAAAGCGAAAACAGGTGCTTTTGAGGATGGAGTCCGCAGGAAAGCAGAGAGGGCCAAATTGTCTGTGGCATTTGAAGAGGTTCCAGGAGGCAATGAGGACCAGCATTACTTTTCCCTGCTGGCACCTTTGCTGTGGCAGCAAAAGCTGGACGTTTGTCTTTTTTGCTCCGGAGGCTGCCGAAAGCGAAAACAGGTACTTTTGAGGATGGAGTCCGCAGGAAAGCAGAGAGGGCCAAATTGTCTGGGGCATTTGAAGAGGTTCCAGGACGCAGTGAGAACCAGCATTACTTTTCCCGGCTGGCACCTTTGCTGTGGCAGCAAAAGCTGGACGTTTGTCGGTTTTGCTCCGAAGGCTGCCGAAAGCGAAAACAGGTGCTTTTGAGGATGGAGTCCGCAGGAAAGCAGAGAGGGCCAAATTGTCTGGGGCATTTGAAAAAGTTCTAGGAGGTAGTGAGAACCAGCATTACTTTTCCCCGCTGGCACCTTTGCTGTGGCAGCAAAAGCTGGACGTTTGTCTTTTTTGCTCTGGAGGCTGCCGAAAGCGAAAACAGGTGCTTTTGAGGATGGAGTCCGCAGGAAAGCAGAGAGGGCCAAATTGTCTGGGGCATTTCAAAGGGTTCCAGGAGGCAGTGAGAACCAGCATTACTTTTGCCTGCTGGCACCTTTGCTGTGGCAGCAAAAGCTGGACATTTGTCTTCTTTGCTCCTGAGGTTGCCGAAAGCGAAAAGAGGTGCTTTTGATGATGGAGTCCGCAGGAAAGCAGAGAGGGCCAAATTGTCTGTGGCTTTTGAAGAGGTTCCAGGAGGCAATGAGGACCAGCATTACTTTTCCCCGCTGGCACCTTTGCTATGGCAGCAAAAGCTGGACGTTTGTCTTTTTTGCTCTGGAGGTTGCCGAAAGCGAAAACAGGTGCTTTTGAGGATGGAGTCCGCAGGAAAGCAGAGAGGGCCAAATTGTCTGGGGCATTTGAAAGAGTTCTAGGAGGTAGTGAGAACCAGCATTACTTTTCCCCGCTGGCACCTCTGCTGTTGCAGCAAAAGCTGGACGTTTGTCTTTTTTGCTCCGGAGGATGCCGAAAGCGAAAACAGGTGCTTTTGAGGATGGAGTCCGCAGGAAAGCAGAGAGGGCCAAATTGTCTGGGGCAGTTGAAAGGGTTCCAGGAGGCAGTGAGAACCAGCATTACTTTTGCCCGCTGGCACCTTTGCTGTGGCAGCAAAAGCTGGACATTTGTCTTTTTTGCTCCTGAGGTTGCCGAAAGCGAAAACAGGTGCTTTTGAGGATGGAGTCCGCAGGAAAGCAGAGAGGGCCAAATTGTCTGTGGCTTTTGAAGATGTTCCAGGAGGCAATGAAGACCAGCATTACTTTTCTCCGCTGGCACCTTTGCTGTGGCAGCAAAAGCTGGACGTTTGTCTTTTTTGCTCTGGAGGCTGCCGAAAGCGAAAAGAGGTGCTTTTGAGGATGGAGTCCGCAGGAAAGCAGAGAGGGCCAAATTGTCTGGGGCATTTGAAAGGGTTCCAGGAGGGAGTGAGAACCAGCATTACTTTTCCCCGCTGGCACCTTTGCTGTGGCAGCAAAAGCTGGACGTTTGTCTTTTTTGCTCCGGAGGCTGCCGAAAGCGAAAACAGGTGCTTTTGAGGATGGAGTCCGCAGGAAAGCAGAGAGGGCCAAATTGTCTGTGGCATTTGAAGAGGTTCCAGGAGGCAATGAGGACCAGCTTAACTTTTCCCCGCTGGCACCTTTGCTGTGGCAGCAAAAGCTGGATGTTTGTCTTTTTTGTTCCTGAGGTTGCCGAAAGCGAAAACAGGTGCTTTTGAGGATGGAGTCCGCAGGAAAGCAGAGAGGGCCAAATTGTCTGTGGCATTTGAAAGAGTTCCAGGAGGTAGTGAGAACCAGCATTACTTTTCCCCGATGGCACCTTTGCTGTGGCAGCAAAACCTGGACGTTTGTCTTTTTTGCTCTGGAGGCTGCCGACAGCGAAAACAGGTGCTTTTGAGGATGGAGTCCGCAGGAAAGCAGAGAGGGCCAAATTGTCTGGGGCATTTGAAAGGGTTCCAGGAGGCAGTGAGAAGCAGCATTACTTTTCCCGGCTGGCACCTTTGCTGTGGCAGCAAAAGCTGGACGTTTGTCTTTTTTGCTCCGGAGGCTGCCGAAAGCGAAAACAGGTGCTTTTGAGGATGCAGTCCGCAGGAAAGCAGAGAGGGCCAAATTGTCTGGGGCATTTGAAAGAGTTCCAGGAGGCAGTGAGAACCAGCATTACTTTTGCCTGCTGGCACCTTTGCTGTGGCAGCAAAACCTGGACGTTTGTCTTTTTTGCTCCGGAGGCTGCCGAAAGCGAAAACAGGTGCTTTTGAGGATGGAGTCCGCAGGAAAGCAGAGAGGGCCAAATTGTCTGGGGCATTTGAAAGAGTTCCAGGACGCAGTGAGAACCAGCATTACTTTTCGCCGCTGGCACCTTTGCTGTGGCAGCAAAAGCTGGACGTTTGTCTTTTTTGCTCCTGAGGTTGCCGAAAGCGAAAACAGGTGCTTTTGAGGATGGAGTCCGCAGGAAAGAAGAGAGGGCCAAATTGTCTGTGGCATTTGAAGAGGTTCCAGGAGGCAATGAGGACCAGCATTACTTTTCCCCGCTGGCACCTTTGCTGTGGCAGCAAAAGCTGGACGTTTGTCTTTTTTGCTCCGGAGGCTGCCGAAAGCGAAAACAGGTGCTTTTGAGGATGGAGTCCGCAGGAAAGCAGAGAGGGCCAAATTGTCTGGGGCATTTGAAGAGGTTCCAGGACGCAGTGAGAACCAGCATTACTTTTCCCCGCTGGCACCTCTGCTGTGGCAGCAAAAGCTGGACGTTTCTCGGTTTTGCTCCGAAGGCTGCCGAAAGCGAAAACAGGTGCTTTTGAGGATGGAATCCGCAGGAAAGCAGATAGGGCCAAATAGTCTGGGGCATTTGAAAGAGTTCTAGGAGGTAGTGAGAACCAGCATTACTTTTCCCCGCTGGCACCTTTGCTGTGGCAGCAAAAGCTGGACGTTTGTCTTTTTTTCTCTGGAGGCTGCCGAAAGCGAAAACAGGTGCTTTTGAGGATGGAGTCCGCAGGAAAGCAGAGAGGGCCAAATTGTCTGGGGCATTTGAAAGGGTTCCAGGAGGCAGTGAGAACCAGCATTACTTTTGCCCGCTGGCACCTTTGCTGTGGCAGCAAAAGCTGGACATTTGTCTTTTTTGCTCCGGAGGTTGCCGAAAGCGAAAACAGGTGCTTTTGAGGATGGAGTCCGCAGGAAAGCAGAGAGGGCCAAATTGTCTGTGGCATTTGAAAGGGTTCCAGGAGGCAGTGAGAACCAGCATTACTTTTGCCCGCTGGCACCTTTGCTGTGGCAGCAAAACCTGGACGTTTGTCTTTTTTGCTCCGGAGGCTGCCGAAAGCGAAAACAGGTGCTTTTGAGGATGCAGTCCGCAGGAAAGCAGAGAGGGCCAAATTGTCTGGGGCATTTGAAAGAGTTCCAGGAGGCAGTGAGAACCAGCATCACTTTTGCCCGCTGGCACCTTTGCTGTGGCAGCAAAAGCTGGACGTTTGTCTTTTTTGCTCCTGAGGTTGCCGAAAGCGAAAACAGGTGCTTTTGAGGATGGAGTCCGCAGGAAAGCAGAGAGGGCCAAATTGTCTGTGGCATTTGAAGAGGTTCCAGGAGGCAATGAGGACCAGCATTACTTTTCCCCGCTGGCACCTTTGCTGTGGCAGCAAAAGCTGGACGTTTGTCTTTTTTGCTCCGGAGGTTGCCGAAAGCGAAAACAGGTGCTTTTGAGGATGGAGTCCGCAGGAAAGCAGAGAGGGCCAAATTGTCTGGGGCAGTTGAAAGGGTTCCAGGAGGCAGTGAGAACCAGCATTACTTTTGCCCGCTGGCACCTTTGCTGTGGCAGCAAAAGCTGGACGTTTGTCTTTTTTGCTCCTGAGGTTGCCGAAAGCGAAAACAGGTGCTTTTGAGGATGGAGTCCGCAGGAAAGCAGAGAGGGCCAAATTGTCTGTGGCTTTTGAAGATGTTCCAGGAGGCAATGAAGACCAGCATTACTTTTCTCCGCTGGCACCTTTGCTGTGGCAGCAAAAGCTGGACGTTTGTCTTTTTTGCTCTGGAGGCTGCCGAAAGCGAAAACAGGTGCTTTTGAGGATGGAGTCCGCAGGAAAGCAGAGAGGGCCAAATTGTCTGGGGCATTTGAAAGGGTTCCAGGAGGGAGTGAGAACCAGCATTACTTTTCCCCGCTGACACCTTTGCTGTGGCAGCAAAAGCTGGACGTTTGTCTTTTTTGCTCCGGAGGCTGCCGAAAGCGAAAACAGGTGCTTTTGAGGATGGAGTCCGCAGGAAAGCAGAGAGGGCCAAATTGTCTGTGGCATTTGAAGAGGTTCCAGGAGGCAATGAGGATCAGCTTAACTTTTCCCCGCTGGCACCTTTGCTGTGGCAGCAAAAGCTGGACGTTTGTCTTTTTTGCTCCGGAGGCTGCCGAAAGCGAAAACAGGTGCTTTTGAGGATGGAGTCCGCAGGAAAGCAGAGAGGGCCAAATTGTCTGTGGCATTTGAAGAGGTTCCAGGAGGCAATGAGGATCAGCTTAACTTTTCCCCGCTGGCACCTTTGCTGTGGCAGCAAAAGCTGGACGTTTGTCTTTTTTGTTCCTGAGGTTGCCGAAAGCGAAAACAGGTGCTTTTGAGGATGGAGTCCGCAGGAAAGCAGAGAGGGCCAAATTGTCTGTGGCATTTGAAAGAGTTCCAGGAGGTAGTGAGAACCAGCATTACTTTTCCCCGCTGGCACCTTTGCTGTGGCAGCAAAAGCTGGACGTTTGTCTTTTTTGCTCTGGAGGCTGCCGACAGCGAAAACAGGTGCTTTTGAGGATGGAGTCCGCAGGAAAGCAGAGAGGGCCAAATTGTCTGCGGCATTTGAAAGGGTTCCAGGAGGCAGTGAGAACCAGCATTACTTTTCCCGGCTGGCACCTTTGCTGTGGCAGCAAAAGCTGGACGTTTGTCTTTTTTGCTCCGGAGGCTGCCGAAAGCGAAAACAGGTGCTTTTGAGGGTGGAGTCCGCAGGAAAGCAGAGAGGGCCAAATTGTCTGGGGCATTTGAAAGAGTTCCAGGAGGCAGTGAGAACCAGCATTACTTTTGCCTGCTGGCACCTTTGCTGTGGCAGCAAAACCTGGACGTTTGTCTTTTTTGCTCCGGAGGCTGCCGAAAGCGAAAACAGGTGCTTTTGAGGATGCAGTCCGCAGGAAAGCAGAGAGGGCCAAATTGTCTGGGGCATTTGAAAGAGTTCCAGGAGGCAGTGAGAACCAGCATTACTTTTCCCGGCTGGCACCTTTGCTGTGGCAGCAAAACCTGGACGTTTGTCTTTTTTGCTCCGGAGGCTGCCGAAAACGAAAACAGGTGCTTTTGAGGATGTGTTATAAGTTGATCCCACAAATTGATGCGAGACAGAGTCAATTAAAATTTGTAATATTTATTTAGCAAGCGGCAGCAAGCAAAACAGCGCTGGGCGGCCCGGGAGTCTCACTCCGCCGACGGCTCGCGCCCGGTTCCCGAAAGTCCCTGGTTTTATACTTTTCTTTTTCCGGTAGAGAGGTACTCTGCATCTGCACGACACGACTTGTTGCTAGGGGGTCGTTTTCTGCTTTCCTTTTCCTCCTGGTTGTCGCAGGGATGAAAGATTCATGTCTTCCTCACATCATGTACTCTTCGTCTTTATGAGCCCCCCTCCCCTCCTCCAAGTCTTTTTCACATCCTACTTTGTTTGCATAACCTGACCTTTGCAGTTTTAGCCTTGCCCGCTCACAGGATGCGGGCTATCTTGCAACAGCAGGTTCAGCAATTGCCTTTTTGTAAAACAATGTGACAATGCGAGTTTCTAGGTTTGGTGAACAAACAGCGCTGAGCTTATCACAATTCCCCCCTTTTACTTTTTACTATTTTGTTCATCAAACCGCTTAAGCGCTTGTGCTTGAGCTTTTATTGTGCTTGAGATAACCTACTGTCCAGACGGTCCTTGAGCGACTGGTTGGATCAGCAAATGATCTTCTGTTACTTATTACAATCCTTCCCCTCTTTTTCTTTTATTTACAAGAAATTTGCTGATCAAACCTGGACAGTACTTCACAAGCTGCATTTAACTCAGAGTTTTCATCTGGTATAATATTCATTTCTAGTTTTGATTGCTTTATTACCATTAGTTGCACTGTTTTTAACTTGTTCTTAACAAAAGCTACAAATTTGTTAACAATAACAAGGCCCGAAGGTTAAAATTAACCACAGTATTATGAGGGGCCCCGCCAGGGTGGAAATTAAGGTAGTTAACTATGGTGCCAATTGAAGGGTTGGTGTTCATTTTTTTTTTTTTGAGGCCGTGGTAGTGAAAGGATACCAGCTTTCATTTCCCCACTGTTTAATACCTCTCTGCCTGTCCTCGTCTACTCTCTTGCAGAGAGCAACGGGATATCAATATCTTCTCGGCAGCAGCAGGTAGTCTTCAGGGGAATTTTCTGGCTTTTCTTTTACCACGCCTTTCTCACTTTAGTAACTCTGCTGTTAATTTATCAATAATTCTTAAATATATTTCCACCTGTTTTGTTGCTGGACCTGTTTCCAGAGGAATCTTACAGCACACTGTCTTAAGGCTCAATACCAGTTCATTTCATATACCTCCTAGGGTTCAGATATTGATAGTTCTCATCCCCAAAATAATTTACAGATTTTTGCTTGACTTTCTGATTCTTGATATGTCAGATTTTTGCGACAATTCATACAGCAAGATTGCATGTTAAACGAGACACATGACCACTTCTTACCAAACTTTGCACACTTGCAAACAACGTAACATAGGTATCCAGAAGTATGGTGCTTTATACATGGTTAAACTATCCGTTACTTCTCTTCTGGAAAAGTGCATTTACCAGTCTTGTTCCTTAATCTTACTCAAAGGTCTCTCAGTTCTGACATCATAGTCCACCTTTCTGGGAAGATAGGTCCTTTTATTCTGCTAGTGTGAGTCTATCCTTTCTCCGCTGTCCATACTGCTGTATCTGTGGTAAGTAAAACAACAAAAAGGTCCCTCCCAGCGGGGCGTTAATGATGTTTCTTTCCTGGTTTTGATCAACACCTGATCTCTAGGTTGGATTCGGTGTATGGAAATGTCCAAGGGAGGTCTCTTCTTTTAGTGAGTTCTAAAATATACTCCGTTAAGATTTCATCTTCGACTTTCAGGTGTTTTACTAATATTCTGAAATTGTAAGGCATCCCATACAACAATTTAAAGGGGGATATACCAGTATCTGTTCTTGGTTGAGTTCTAATATGTAGTAAGGCTAATGGCAAACATTTAACTCAATTCATTCTCGTCTCTACCTTTAGCTTGGTTAGATGTTTCTTTATCTCCTCATTCATTCTTTCTACTTTCCCAGAACTTTGAGGATACCAGGGAGTGTGGTATTCCTATTTTGTCCCAAATAATTTAGTTGCTTCTTGATTATTTTGGAAGTAAAATGTGGGCCTCTCTTCCAAGAGAACTTTAATAACTGTTTTCGCCGTAGTTCTTACCACCGAGAAGGCTTCTACAAAGACGATCAACCAAGACTAATAGATACTGATATCTTTCAACCTTCGGTAATTCAGTAAAATCTACTTGTATTTTTTTTTTTTTTCAAATGGTCTTTTAGCCAATTCACGCCCTTCTTGTACTTTTTCTTTAAGTTGTCTTTTATTCACTTTGTGACAGGTTAAACATCTTTCTAAGATCCTTTTTGCTAAACCGTATATCTCGACACAGGCGTAGTTAGTTTCAAATTGATATACAAGGGCTTGAATTCCTCAATGGGTTCTGCTGTGTAATTTGTTAAGTATGCCCCGGGCTAATTTTTTTGGTAGGATTTCCAAAGGTATGTACCACCTCAAAGGCATACTTGGAATCCATATAAATAGTCCCAATTTTATTTTCTAAAAGTTTTTGGTGCTTTCAACATAGCATATGATTCACAGGCTTTTGCAGACCCAGCCGTATTCAATGGCCCCGATTCTCTTATTCGAAAAGTGTACTTATCCATGATGGCATATCCCGATTTTTGTTTCCCTTCCACTACTCATGAGGAGCTGTCCACAAAGAATTTTTCTCTTTCATCTAATTCTTCTTTTTCTAAATCTTCTCTTATTTTGGTCTGTAGATTTATTAACTGGAGACAGTAGTCTTTCTTTGGGCTCTCCGTATAAAAATTGGGCCGGATTTTGAATGGAAGTCATTTCCATTTCTAATCTAGGGGAGTTAATCAGAATTTTCTCATACTTCGACAACTGACTGTCAGTAAGCCATTTATCAGCTCGTTGTTGCAACACTCCCCGGATGTTATGGGGGGTATATACTTTCAGTTCACCTCCTAAGGTGACTTTTCCAACCTCCTTTATTAATAATGCGGTTGTCACTACCACTTGCAGGCAAGTGGTCCACCCCTGGCTTACAGGATCTAAGATTTTAGAATAATATCTTACAGGTTTTCTCTGCCCTGCCCATCCCTGGGTCAAATCCACATATGTTGTTCTATTATCCACATTGATGAAAATTTGAAAGGGTTTACGGATATCAGGTAAGTTGAGGACAGGTGCTTCTATCAATTTTCTTTTTATCTCTTCCCAACGCCTCTTTTCCTCAGAGGTCTACTTTACTAGTTCATTTTTAGTTAATTTCATTCATACAAATATTTTACTTTATTACTATAATCTTTTATCCATTGTCGACAGTACTCTAACAATTCTAATTGTCTTGTTTGCCTTTTATTAGTAGGTATTGTTAGAGGCAAGATTCCCTTTACTCTTTTGGGATTTAATTTCTAATGCCCCTTTGTAAGCCAGTGCTCTAGATATTTTACTACTTCTTCTGTAAACTGTAATTTAGATCTTGAAACTTTTAGTCTTTGGAGACTTAGAAAATTTAGCAACTTAATGTTTTCAGTTCTAACATCTTCTTGAGTTTTTCCAGCAATTAGTAAATTATCTACATATTGTATCAGAATCAACTCGTGATTTAATTTATAGGATTCTAATAATTGCTCTAAAGCTTGTCCAAACATATTTGGGGATTCTGTAAACCCCTGGGGCAAGACGGTCCACCGTAATTGTTGTTTTCTATGTGTTTTGGGATTTTCCCATTTGAAGGCGAAATAATCCCTGCAATCTTCCTCTAAGGAGGAGGCCCAAAAGGCATCTTTTAAATTTATGACACTATACCATTTGTAATCTGGGCTTAATTGATTAAGTATAGTGTTATACCAGACAATAGGACCCATCCGGCTGCTTTACGGGCAGGATTGGGAGTATTGTGAGGAGACATACAGGGTTTTAAAAGTCTTTGGGTCAAAAATCTCTAGATTATTGGTTGCAACTCTTCTCTCCCTTCTCTGGAGATGGGATATTATTTTATCTTAATTGGTTGGTCTGGGTCTCTTATGGAGACTGTGATCGGTTTAATTTTTTTTTTTTTTTTTTTTTTTTTGTTTTCACCGATCTTGGGCTATACTAGGTTTCTGGATTAATTGTGGTTTCATGTTCCGCAGTTAATAAGCATAATTTTACTTTTAGTTTCTCCTGATCTACTCTCAAATTAATTCCTAATTTTACTATCAGGTCTCATCTCAAAAAGTTATATTCAGCTTCTGGAACTAATAAAAATGTTCTCACTCTATATTTATTTGGAGTTTCTATTGTTACACTTTTTATCAGGGGCACTTTAAAAGTTTTCCTCTTTGCACCAATTACTCGGAGTTTTTCCTTTGATTCAACACATCCAGATGGTAACCTTTGGACGGTTGATCTTTTGGCGCCCAAGTTCACAAGGAACTCGGACACTTCGTGTTGGGGACTCAATTTTAACTTCATTTAGGGCTCAGTGACTTTACGAGTCCCCAGTAAATAGAAACTTTGACCCCTCTAATCTTCATTAAAATCTTTTTGTCTTATATTCCTTTTCAACAATGTTTTTATAAATGTCGGGGGGGTTATCTTTCCTTTGATATTCACTAAGAGTTTTATTTATATTCTGTCTTTGAGGAACAGATTCTTTAATTTCTTGATCAACTCTGGTGCGCAGATCCACCATATGAGTTTTATGTTCAGTGTCTTGATTAGTCCAGTTTGGCCGCTGTAGTAGCCATTTAATGTCTGCGCCTGGACTATGTCGATGTTCACTCTCCTCTATTATAAAAATTCTTTTTTGCTTAGGGCGAACACACAAACTCTGCACTTCACTCACTCAAACACTCACTCAGTCATATAAAAGAGCCTATTACACTTCTCACTCACACCAAAAGATTTTCTAATTAAAACAATAGCTAGTTACGTGTAACTTAAATCTTAAACTATTTGCCGTTTGCCACTAATCTGCACCAAGATAGTCAGACTGTTACCACTAATCTGCACCAAGATAGTCAGACTGATCACAAATCTAAATTGGCCAATATAAACATTTTCTTATTTGTTTCTTTCTCTCCATATTTCCATACAATAGTGAATCAATTTCACTTTGTCCTTACCCCGCCTAGAAGGGGTAATCATCCTAATATTTGATCATTAAACTCAATGGACTGTCTGGTGGTATTTGGGGAAGTCTCACATGAGGTCCCAATCCACCCATGGGATCAGAGGGCTTGCTCTTCCTTTGTCCCATCTTCCGGAGTGCCTTCTTACACACACACACACACACGCTCCCCCTATTCGTGGCCCAGTCCCTCGCGGGAGATGGGAACCGCACTACTAAGGGGTCCGCACTCGCTTCATCCGGTGGACTACTAAGTCCGGTGGACGTCTCACATTATCACACTCCGGGATACCCAACCCCAACCGAACGGATAACCGGCCTATACTCACGCGTTCCTGCGTCTTCGTTCGGGGCTTCGTGCACAAAGATTACAGGGTTTGCCGGCTTTCTTTTGCTTGTTGCCGAATTTAGGGTTCGTCGGTAGAGGATGTGATGCGATAGCACCCAGCCAGGGCCGCTGAATTTCAGCGGGGCGCCTCCCCGTATGGGGCTTCTCACCAGATTGCCTCTATCCGAGTCACGGCACCAAAATTGTTATAAGTTGATCCCACAAATTGATGCGAGACAGAGTCAATTAAAATTTGGAATATTTATTTAGCAAGCGGCAGCAAGCAAAACAGCGCTGGGCGGCCCGGGAGTCTCACTCCGCCGACGGCTCGCGCCCGGTTCCCGAAAGTCCCTGGTTTTATACTTTTCTTTTTCCGGTAGAGAGGTACTCTGCATCTGCACGACACGACTTGTTGCTAGGGGGTCGTTTTCTGCTTTCCTTTTCCTCCTGGTTGTCGCAGGGATGAAAGATTCATGTCTTCCTCACATCATGTACTCTTCGTCTTTATGAGCCCCCCTCCCCTCCTCCAAGTCTTTTTCACATCCTACTTTGTTTGCATAACCTGACCTTTGCAGTTTTAGCCTTGCCCGCTCACAGGATGCGGGCTATCTTGCAACAGCAGGTTCAGCAATTGCCTTTTTGTAAAACAATGTGACAATGCGAGTTTCTAGGTTTGGTGAACAAACAGCGCTGAGCTTATCACAGATGGAGTCCGCAGGAAAGCAGAGAGGGCCAAATTGTCTGTGGCATTTGAAAGAGTTCCAGGAGGCAGTGAGAACCAGCATTACTTTTGCCTGCTGGCACCTTTGCTGTGGCAGCAAAAGCTGGACGTTTTTCTTTTTTGCTCCTGAGGTTGCCGAAAGCGAAAACAGGTGCTTTTGAGGATGGAGTCCGCAGGAAAGAAGAGAGGGCCAAATTGTCTGGGGCATTTGAAAGGGTTCCAGGAGGCAGTGAGAACCAGCATTACTTTTCCCGGCTGGCACCTTTGCTGTGGCAGCAAAAGCTGGACGTTTGTTTTTTTGCTCCGGAGGTTGCCGAAAGCGAAAACAGGTGCTTTTGAGGATGGAGTCCGCAGGAAAGCAGAGAGGGCCAAATTGTCTGTGGCATTTGAAAGAGTTCCAGGAGGTAGTGAGAACCAGCATTACTTTTCCCCGCTGGCACCTTTGCTGTGGCAGCAAAAGGTGGACATTTGTCTTTTTTGCTCTGGAGGCTGCCGAAAGCGAAAACAGGTGCTTTTGAGGATGGAGTCCGCAGGAAAGCAGAGAGGGCCAAATTGTCTGGGGCATTTGAAAGGGTTCCAGGAGGCAGTGAGAACCAGCATTACTTTTCCCGGCTGGCACCTTTGCTGTGGCAGCAAAAGCTGGACGTTTGTCTTTTTTGCTCCGAAGGCTGCCGAAAGCGAAAACAGGTGCTTTTGAGGATGGAGTCCGCAGGAAAGCAGAGAGGGCCTAATTGTCTGGGGCATTTGAAGAGGTTCCAGGACGCAGTGAGAACCAGCATTACTTTTCCCGGCTGGCACCTTTGCTGTGGCAGCAAAAGCTGGACGTTTGTTGGTTTTGCTCCGAAGGCTGCCGAAAGCGAAAACAGGTGCTTTTGAGGATGGAGTCCGCAGGAAAGCAGAGAGGGCCAAATTGTCTGGGGCATTTGAAAGAGTTCTAGGAGGTAGTGAGAACCAGCATTACTTTTGCCTGATGGCACCTTTGCTGTGGCAGCAAAAGCTGGACGTTTGTCTTTTTTGCTCTGGAGGCTGCCGAAAGCGAAAACAGGTGCTTTTGAGGATGGAGTCCGCAGGAAAGCAGAGAGGGCCAAATTGTCTGGGGCATTTGAAAGGGTTCCAGGAGGCAGTGAGAACCAGCATTACTTTTGCCCGCTGGCACCTTTGCTGTGGCAGCAAAAGCTGGACATTTGTCTTTTTTGCTCCTGAGGATGCCGAAAGCGAAAAGAGGTGCTTTTGAGGATGGAGTCCGCAGGAAAGCAGAGAGGGCCAAATTGTCTGTGGCTTTTGAAGAGGTTCGAGGAGGCAATGAGGACCAGCATTACTTTTCCCCGCTGGCACCTTTGCTATGGCAGCAAAAGCTGGACGTTTGTCTTTTTTGCTCTGGAGGCTGCCGAAAGCGAAAAGAGGTGCTTTTGAGGATGGAGTCCGCAGGAAAGCAGAGAGGGCCAAATTGTCTGGGGCATTTGAAAGGGTTCCAGGAGGCAGTGAGAACCAGCATTACTTTTGCCCGCTGGCACCTTTGCTGTGGCAGCAAAAGCGGGACGTTTGTCTTTTTTGCTCCTGAGGCTGCCGAAAGCGAAAACAGGTGCTTTTGAGGATGGAGTCCGCAGGAAAGCAGAGAGGGCCAAATTGTCTGGGGCATTTGAAAGGGTTCCAGGAGGCAGTGAGAACCAGCATTATTTTTCCCCGCTGGCACCTTTGCTGTGGCAGCAAAAGCTGGACGTTTGTCTTTTTTGCTCCGGAGGATGCCGAAAGCGAAAACAGGTGCTTTTGAGGATGCAGTCTGCAGGAAAGCAGAGAGGGCCAAATTGTCTGGGGCATTTGAAAGAGTTCCAGGAGGCAGTGAGAACCAGCATTACTTTTCCCCGCTGGCACCTTTGCTGTGGCAGCAAAAGCTGGACGTTTGTCTTTTTTGCTCTGGAGGCTGCCGAAAGCGAAAACAGGTGCTTTTGAGGATGGAGTCCGCAGGAAAGCAGAGAGGGCCAAATTGTCTGTGGCATTTGAAGAGGTTCCAGGAGGCAGTGAGAACCAGCATTACTTTTCCCCGCTGGCACCTTTGCTGTGGCAGCAAAAGCTGGACGTTTGTCTTTTTTGCTCCGGAGGCTGCCGAAAGCGAAAACAGGTGCTTTTGAGGATGGAGTCCGCAGGAAAGCAGAGAGGGCCAAATTGTCTGGGGCATTTGAAAGAATTCCAGGAGGCAGTGAGAACCAGCATTACTTTTGCCCGCTGGCACCTTTGCTGTGGCAGCAAAACCTGGACGTTTGTCTTTTTTGCTCCGGAGGCTGCCGAAAGCGAAAACAGGTGCTTTTGAGGATGCAGTCCGCAGGAAAGCAGAGAGGGCCAAATTGTCTGGGGCATTTGAAAGAGTTCCAGGAGGCAGTGAGAACCAGCATTACTTTTCCCGGCTGGCACCTTTGCTGTGGCAGCAAAACCTGGACGTTTGTCTTTTTTGCTCCGGAGGCTGCCGAAAACGAAAACAGGTGCTTTTGAGGATGTGTTATAAGTTGATCCCACAAATTGATGCGAGACAGAGTCAATTAAAATTTGTAATATTTATTTAGCAAGCGGCAGCAAGCAAAACAGCGCTGGGCGGCCCGGGAGTCTCACTCCGCCGACGGCTCGCGCCCGGTTCCCGAAAGTCCCTGGTTTTATACTTTTCTTTTTCCGGTAGAGAGGTACTCTGCATCTGCACGACACGACTTGTTGCTAGGGGGTCGTTTTCTGCTTTCCTTTTCCTCCTGGTTGTCGCAGGGATGAAAGATTCATGTCTTCCTCACATCATGTACTCTTCGTCTTTATGAGCCCCCCTCCCCTCCTCCAAGTCTTTTTCACATCCTACTTTGTTTGCATAACCTGACCTTTGCAGTTTTAGCCTTGCCCGCTCACAGGATGCGGGCTATCTTGCAACAGCAGGTTCAGCAATTGCCTTTTTGTAAAACAATGTGACAATGCGAGTTTCTAGGTTTGGTGAACAAACAGCGCTGAGCTTATCACAATTCCCCCCTTTTACTTTTTACTATTTTGTTCATCAAACCGCTTAAGCGCTTGTGCTTGAGCTTTTATTGTGCTTGAGATAACCTACTGTCCAGACGGTCCTTGAGCGACTGGTTGGATCAGCAAATGATCTTCTGTTACTTATTACAATCCTTCCCCTCTTTTTCTTTTATTTACAAGAAATTTGCTGATCAAACCTGGACAGTACTTCACAAGCTGCATTTAACTCAGAGTTTTCATCTGGTATAATATTCATTTCTAGTTTTGATTGCTTTATTACCATTAGTTGCACTGTTTTTAACTTGTTCTTAACAAAAGCTACAAATTTGTTAACAATAACAAGGCCCGAAGGTTAAAATTAACCACAGTATTATGAGGGGCCCCGCCAGGGTGGAAATTAAGGTAGTTAACTATGGTGCCAATTGAAGGGTTGGTGTTCATTTTTTTTTTTTTGAGGCCGTGGTAGTGAAAGGATACCAGCTTTCATTTCCCCACTGTTTAATACCTCTCTGCCTGTCCTCGTCTACTCTCTTGCAGAGAGCAACGGGATATCAATATCTTCTCGGCAGCAGCAGGTAGTCTTCAGGGGAATTTTCTGGCTTTTCTTTTACCACGCCTTTCTCACTTTAGTAACTCTGCTGTTAATTTATCAATAATTCTTAAATATATTTCCACCTGTTTTGTTGCTGGACCTGTTTCCAGAGGAATCTTACAGCACACTGTCTTAAGGCTCAATACCAGTTCATTTCATATACCTCCTAGGGTTCAGATATTGATAGTTCTCATCCCCAAAATAATTTACAGATTTTTGCTTGACTTTCTGATTCTTGATATGTCAGATTTTTGCGACAATTCATACAGCAAGATTGCATGTTAAACGAGACACATGACCACTTCTTACCAAACTTTGCACACTTGCAAACAACGTAACATAGGTATCCAGAAGTATGGTGCTTTATACATGGTTAAACTATCCGTTACTTCTCTTCTGGAAAAGTGCATTTACCAGTCTTGTTCCTTAATCTTACTCAAAGGTCTCTCAGTTCTGACATCATAGTCCACCTTTCTGGGAAGATAGGTCCTTTTATTCTGCTAGTGTGAGTCTATCCTTTCTCCGCTGTCCATACTGCTGTATCTGTGGTAAGTAAAACAACAAAAAGGTCCCTCCCAGCGGGGCGTTAATGATGTTTCTTTCCTGGTTTTGATCAACACCTGATCTCTAGGTTGGATTCGGTGTATGGAAATGTCCAAGGGAGGTCTCTTCTTTTAGTGAGTTCTAAAATATACTCCGTTAAGATTTCATCTTCGACTTTCAGGTGTTTTACTAATATTCTGAAATTGTAAGGCATCCCATACAACAATTTAAAGGGGGATATACCAGTATCTGTTCTTGGTTGAGTTCTAATATGTAGTAAGGCTAATGGCAAACATTTAACTCAATTCATTCTCGTCTCTACCTTTAGCTTGGTTAGATGTTTCTTTATCTCCTCATTCATTCTTTCTACTTTCCCAGAACTTTGAGGATACCAGGGAGTGTGGTATTCCTATTTTGTCCCAAATAATTTAGTTGCTTCTTGATTATTTTGGAAGTAAAATGTGGGCCTCTCTTCCAAGAGAACTTTAATAACTGTTTTCGCCGTAGTTCTTACCACCGAGAAGGCTTCTACAAAGACGATCAACCAAGACTAATAGATACTGATATCTTTCAACCTTCGGTAATTCAGTAAAATCTACTTGTATTTTTTTTTTTTTTCAAATGGTCTTTTAGCCAATTCACGCCCTTCTTGTACTTTTTCTTTAAGTTGTCTTTTATTCACTTTGTGACAGGTTAAACATCTTTCTAAGATCCTTTTTGCTAAACCGTATATCTCGACACAGGCGTAGTTAGTTTCAAATTGATATACAAGGGCTTGAATTCCTCAATGGGTTCTGCTGTGTAATTTGTTAAGTATGCCCCGGGCTAATTTTTTTGGTAGGATTTCCAAAGGTATGTACCACCTCAAAGGCATACTTGGAATCCATATAAATAGTCCCAATTTTATTTTCTAAAAGTTTTTGGTGCTTTCAACATAGCATATGATTCACAGGCTTTTGCAGACCCAGCCGTATTCAATGGCCCCGATTCTCTTATTCGAAAAGTGTACTTATCCATGATGGCATATCCCGATTTTTGTTTCCCTTCCACTACTCATGAGGAGCTGTCCACAAAGAATTTTTCTCTTTCATCTAATTCTTCTTTTTCTAAATCTTCTCTTATTTTGGTCTGTAGATTTATTAACTGGAGACAGTAGTCTTTCTTTGGGCTCTCCGTATAAAAATTGGGCCGGATTTTGAATGGAAGTCATTTCCATTTCTAATCTAGGGGAGTTAATCAGAATTTTCTCATACTTCGACAACTGACTGTCAGTAAGCCATTTATCAGCTCGTTGTTGCAACACTCCCCGGATGTTATGGGGGGTATATACTTTCAGTTCACCTCCTAAGGTGACTTTTCCAACCTCCTTTATTAATAATGCGGTTGTCACTACCACTTGCAGGCAAGTGGTCCACCCCTGGCTTACAGGATCTAAGATTTTAGAATAATATCTTACAGGTTTTCTCTGCCCTGCCCATCCCTGGGTCAAATCCACATATGTTGTTCTATTATCCACATTGATGAAAATTTGAAAGGGTTTACGGATATCAGGTAAGTTGAGGACAGGTGCTTCTATCAATTTTCTTTTTATCTCTTCCCAACGCCTCTTTTCCTCAGAGGTCTACTTTACTAGTTCATTTTTAGTTAATTTCATTCATACAAATATTTTACTTTATTACTATAATCTTTTATCCATTGTCGACAGTACTCTAACAATTCTAATTGTCTTGTTTGCCTTTTATTAGTGGTATTGTTAGAGGCAAGATTCCCTTTACTCTTTTGGGATTTAATTTCTAATGCCCCTTTGTAAGCCAGTGCTCTAGATATTTTACTACTTCTTCTGTAAACTGTAATTTAGATCTTGAAACTTTTAGTCTTTGGAGACTTAGAAAATTTAGCAACTTAATGTTTTCAGTTCTAACATCTTCTTGAGTTTTTCCAGCAATTAGTAAATTATCTACATATTGTATCAGAATCAACTCGTGATTTAATTTATAGGATTCTAATAATTGCTCTAAAGCTTGTCCAAACATATTTGGGGATTCTGTAAACCCCTGGGGCAAGACGGTCCACCGTAATTGTTGTTTTCTATGTGTTTTGGGATTTTCCCATTTGAAGGCGAAATAATCCCTGCAATCTTCCTCTAAGGAGGAGGCCCAAAAGGCATCTTTTAAATTTATGACACTATACCATTTGTAATCTGGGCTTAATTGATTAAGTATAGTGTTATACCAGACAATAGGACCCATCCGGCTGCTTTACGGGCAGGATTGGGAGTATTGTGAGGAGACATACAGGGTTTTAAAAGTCTTTGGGTCAAAAATCTCTAGATTATTGGTTGCAACTCTTCTCTCCCTTCTCTGGAGATGGGATATTATTTTATCTTAATTGGTTGGTCTGGGTCTCTTATGGAGACTGTGATCGGTTTAATTTTTTTTTTTTTTTTTTTTTTTTTTTTTTCACCGATCTTGGGCTATACTAGGTTTCTGGATTAATTGTGGTTTCATGTTCCGCAGTTAATAAGCATAATTTTACTTTTAGTTTCTCCTGATCTACTCTCAAATTAATTCCTAATTTTACTATCAGGTCTCATCTCAAAAAGTTATATTCAGCTTCTGGAACTAATAAAAATGTTCTCACTCTATATTTATTTGGAGTTTCTATTGTTACACTTTTTATCAGGGGCACTTTAAAAGTTTTCCTCTTTGCACCAATTACTCGGAGTTTTTCCTTTGATTCAACACATCCAGATGGTAACCTTTGGACGGTTGATCTTTTGGCGCCCAAGTTCACAAGGAACTCGGACACTTCGTGTTGGGGACTCAATTTTAACTTCATTTAGGGCTCAGTGACTTTACGAGTCCCCAGTAAATAGAAACTTTGACCCCTCTAATCTTCATTAAAATCTTTTTGTCTTATATTCCTTTTCAACAATGTTTTTATAAATGTCGGGGGGGTTATCTTTCCTTTGATATTCACTAAGAGTTTTATTTATATTCTGTCTTTGAGGAACAGATTCTTTAATTTCTTGATCAACTCTGGTGCGCAGATCCACCATATGAGTTTTATGTTCAGTGTCTTGATTAGTCCAGTTTGGCCGCTGTAGTAGCCATTTAATGTCTGCGCCTGGACTATGTCGATGTTCACTCTCCTCTATTATAAAAATTCTTTTTTGCTTAGGGCGAACACACAAACTCTGCACTTCACTCACTCAAACACTCACTCAGTCATATAAAAGAGCCTATTACACTTCTCACTCACACCAAAAGATTTTCTAATTAAAACAATAGCTAGTTACGTGTAACTTAAATCTTAAACTATTTGCCGTTTGCCACTAATCTGCACCAAGATAGTCAGACTGTTACCACTAATCTGCACCAAGATAGTCAGACTGATCACAAATCTAAATTGGCCAATATAAACATTTTCTTATTTGTTTCTTTCTCTCCATATTTCCATACAATAGTGAATCAATTTCACTTTGTCCTTACCCCGCCTAGAAGGGGTAATCATCCTAATATTTGATCATTAAACTCAATGGACTGTCTGGTGGTATTTGGGGAAGTCTCACATGAGGTCCCAATCCACCCATGGGATCAGAGGGCTTGCTCTTCCTTTGTCCCATCTTCCGGAGTGCCTTCTTACACACACACACACACACGCTCCCCCTATTCGTGGCCCAGTCCCTCGCGGGAGATGGGAACCGCACTACTAAGGGGTCCGCACTCGCTTCATCCGGTGGACTACTAAGTCCGGTGGACGTCTCACATTATCACACTCCGGGATACCCAACCCCAACCGAACGGATAACCGGCCTATACTCACGCGTTCCTGCGTCTTCGTTCGGGGCTTCGTGCACAAAGATTACAGGGTTTGCCGGCTTTCTTTTGCTTGTTGCCGAATTTAGGGTTCGTCGGTAGAGGATGTGATGCGATAGCACCCAGCCAGGGCCGCTGAATTTCAGCGGGGCGCCTCCCCGTATGGGGCTTCTCACCAGATTGCCTCTATCCGAGTCACGGCACCAAAATTGTTATAAGTTGATCCCACAAATTGATGCGAGACAGAGTCAATTAAAATTTGGAATATTTATTTAGCAAGCGGCAGCAAGCAAAACAGCGCTGGGCGGCCCGGGAGTCTCACTCCGCCGACGGCTCGCGCCCGGTTCCCGAAAGTCCCTGGTTTTATACTTTTCTTTTTCCGGTAGAGAGGTACTCTGCATCTGCACGACACGACTTGTTGCTAGGGGGTCGTTTTCTGCTTTCCTTTTCCTCCTGGTTGTCGCAGGGATGAAAGATTCATGTCTTCCTCACATCATGTACTCTTCGTCTTTATGAGCCCCCCTCCCCTCCTCCAAGTCTTTTTCACATCCTACTTTGTTTGCATAACCTGACCTTTGCAGTTTTAGCCTTGCCCGCTCACAGGATGCGGGCTATCTTGCAACAGCAGGTTCAGCAATTGCCTTTTTGTAAAACAATGTGACAATGCGAGTTTCTAGGTTTGGTGAACAAACAGCGCTGAGCTTATCACAGATGGAGTCCGCAGGAAAGCAGAGAGGGCCAAATTGTCTGTGGCATTTGAAAGAGTTCCAGGAGGCAGTGAGAACCAGCATTACTTTTGCCTGCTGGCACCTTTGCTGTGGCAGCAAAAGCTGGACGTTTTTCTTTTTTGCTCCTGAGGTTGCCGAAAGCGAAAACAGGTGCTTTTGAGGATGGAGTCCGCAGGAAAGAAGAGAGGGCCAAATTGTCTGGGGCATTTGAAAGGGTTCCAGGAGGCAGTGAGAACCAGCATTACTTTTCCCGGCTGGCACCTTTGCTGTGGCAGCAAAAGCTGGACGTTTGTTTTTTTGCTCCGGAGGTTGCCGAAAGCGAAAACAGGTGCTTTTGAGGATGGAGTCCGCAGGAAAGCAGAGAGGGCCAAATTGTCTGTGGCATTTGAAAGAGTTCCAGGAGGTAGTGAGAACCAGCATTACTTTTCCCCGCTGGCACCTTTGCTGTGGCAGCAAAAGGTGGACATTTGTCTTTTTTGCTCTGGAGGCTGCCGAAAGCGAAAACAGGTGCTTTTGAGGATGGAGTCCGCAGGAAAGCAGAGAGGGCCAAATTGTCTGGGGCATTTGAAAGGGTTCCAGGAGGCAGTGAGAACCAGCATTACTTTTCCCGGCTGGCACCTTTGCTGTGGCAGCAAAAGCTGGACGTTTGTCTTTTTTGCTCCGAAGGCTGCCGAAAGCGAAAACAGGTGCTTTTGAGGATGGAGTCCACAGGAAAGCAGAGAGGGCCTAATTGTCTGGGGCATTTGAAGAGGTTCCAGGACGCAGTGAGAACCAGCATTACTTTTCCCGGCTGGCACCTTTGCTGTGGCAGCAAAAGCTGGACGTTTGTTGGTTTTGCTCCGAAGGCTGCCGAAAGCGAAAACAGGTGCTTTTGAGGATGGAGTCCGCAGGAAAGCAGAGAGGGCCAAATTGTCTGGGGCATTTGAAAGAGTTCTAGGAGGTAGTGAGAACCAGCATTACTTTTGCCTGATGGCACCTTTGCTGTGGCAGCAAAAGCTGGACCTTTGTCTTTTTTGCTCTGGAGGCTGCCGAAAGCGAAAACAGGTGCTTTTGAGGATGGAGTCCGCAGGAAAGCAGAGAGGGCCAAATTGTCTGGGGCATTTGAAAGGGTTCCAGGAGGCAGTGAGAACCAGCATTACTTTTGCCCGCTGGCACCTTTGCTGTGGCAGCAAAAGCTGGACATTTGTCTTTTTTGCTCCTGAGGATGCCGAAAGCGAAAAGAGGTGCTTTTGAGGATGGAGTCCGCAGGAAAGCAGAGAGGGCCAAATTGTCTGTGGCTTTTGAAGAGGTTCGAGGAGGCAATGAGGACCAGCATTACTTTTCCCCGCTGGCACCTTTGCTATGGCAGCAAAAGCTGGACGTTTGTCTTTTTTGCTCTGGAGGCTGCCGAAAGCGAAAAGAGGTGCTTTTGAGGATGGAGTCCGCAGGAAAGCAGAGAGGGCCAAATTGTCTGGGGCATTTGAAAGGGTTCCAGGAGGCAGTGAGAACCAGCATTACTTTTGCCCGCTGGCACCTTTGCTGTGGCAGCAAAAGCGGGACGTTTGTCTTTTTTGCTCCTGAGGCTGCCGAAAGCGAAAACAGGTGCTTTTGAGGATGGAGTCCGCAGGAAAGCAGAGAGGGCCAAATTGTCTGGGGCATTTGAAAGGGTTCCAGGAGGCAGTGAGAACCAGCATTATTTTTCCCCGCTGGCACCTTTGCTGTGGCAGCAAAAGCTGGACGTTTGTCTTTTTTGCTCCGGAGGATGCCGAAAGCGAAAACAGGTGCTTTTGAGGATGCAGTCTGCAGGAAAGCAGAGAGGGCCAAATTGTCTGGGGCATTTGAAAGAGTTCCAGGAGGCAGTGAGAACCAGCATTACTTTTCCCCGCTGGCACCTTTGCTGTGGCAGCAAAAGCTGGACGTTTGTCTTTTTTGCTCTGGAGGCTGCCGAAAGCGAAAACAGGTGCTTTTGAGGATGGAGTCCGCAGGAAAGCAGAGAGGGCCAAATTGTCTGGGGCATTTGAAAGGGTTCCAGGAGGCAGTGAGAACCAGCATTACTTTTGCCCGCTGGCACCTTTGCTGTGGCAGGAAAACCTGGACGTTTGTCTTTATTGTTACTGAGGTTGCCGAAAGCGAAAACAGGTGCTTTTGAGGATGGAGTCCGCAGGAAAGCAGAGAGGGCCAAATTGTCTGTGGCATTTGAAGAGGTTCCAGGAGGCAGTGAGAACCAGCATTACTTTTCCCCGCTGGCACCTTTGCTGTGGCAGCAAAAGCTGGACGTTTGTCTTTTTTGCTCCGGAGGCTGCCGAAAGCGAAAACAGGTGCTTTTGAGGATGGAGTCCGCAGGAAAGCAGAGAGGGCCAAATTGTCTGGGGCATTTGAAAGAATTCCAGGAGGCAGTGAGAACCAGCATTACTTTTGCCCGCTGGCACCTTTGCTGTGGCAGCAAAACCTGGACGTTTGTCTTTTTTGCTCCGGAGGCTGCCGAAAGCGAAAACAGGTGCTTTTGAGGATGCAGTCCGCAGGAAAGCAGAGAGGGCCAAATTGTCTGGGGCATTTGAAAGAGTTCCAGGACGCAGTGAGAACCAGCATTACTTTTCCCGGCTGGCACCTTTGCTGTGGCAGCAAAACCTGGACGTTTGTCTTTTTTGCTCCGGAGGCTGCCGAAAACGAAAACAGGTGCTTTTGAGGATGGAGTCCGCAGGAAAGCAGAGAGGGCCAAATTGTCTGGGGCATTTGAAAGAGTTCCAGGAGGCAGTGAGAACCAGCATTACTTTTCCCCGCTGGCACCTCTGCTGTGGCAGCAAAAGCTGGACGTTTGTCTTTTTTGCTCCTGAGGATGCCGAAAGCGAAAACAGGTGCTTTTGAGGATGGAGTCCGCAGGAAAGCAGAGAGGGCCAAATTGTCTGGGGCATTTGAAAGAGTTCCAGGAGGCAGTGAGAACCAGCATTACTTTTCCCCGCTGGCACCTTTGCTGTGGCAGGAAAACCTGGACGTTTGTCTTTTTTGCTCCTGAGGTTGCCGAAAGCGAAAACAGGTGCTTTTGAGGATGGAGTCCGCAGGAAAGCAGAGAGGGCCAAATTGTCTGTGGCATTTGAAGAGGTTCCAGGAGGCAATGAGGACCAGCATAACTTTTCCCCGCTGGCACCTTTGCTGTGGCAGCAAAACCTGGACGTTTGTCTTTTTTGCTCCTGAGGTTGCCGAAAGCGAAAACAGGTACTTTTGACGATGGAGTCCGCAGGAAAGCAGAGAGGGCCAAATTGTTTGTGGCATTTGAAGAGGTTCCAGGACGCAGTGAGAACCAGCATTACTTTTCCTAGCTCGCACTATTGCTGTGGCAGCAAAACCTGGATGTTTGTCTTTTTTGCTCTGGAGGATGCCGAAAGCGAAAACAGGTGCTTTTGAGGATGGAGTCCGCAGGAAAGCAGAGAGGGCCAAATTGTCTGGGGCATTTGAAAGGGTTCCAGGAGGCAGTGAGAACCAGCATTACTTTTCCCGGCTGGCACCTTTGCTGTGGCAGCAAAAGCTGGACGTTTGTCTTTTTTGCTCCGGAGGCTGCCGAAAGCGAAAACAGGTGCTTTTGAGGATGGAGTCCGCAGGAAAGCAGAGAGGGCCAAATTGTCTGGGGCATTTGAAAGAGCTCCAGGAGGCAGTGAGAACCAGCATTACTTTTGCCCGCTGGCACCTTTGCTGTGGCAGGAAAACCTGGACGTTTGTCTTTATTGTTACTGAGGTTGCCGAAAGCGAAAACAGGTGCTTTTGAGGATGGAGTCCGCAGGAAAGCAGAGAGGGCCAAATTGTCTGTGGCATTTGAAGAGGTTCCAGGAGGCAATGAGGACCAGCATTACTTTTCCCCGCTGGCACCTTTGCTGTGGCAGCAAAAGCTGGACGTTTGTCTTTTTTGCTCCGGAGGCTGCCGAAAGCGAAAACAGGTGCTTTTGAGGATGGAGTCCGCAGGAAAGCAGAGAGGGCCAAATTGTCTGGGGCATTTGAAGAGGTTCCAGGACGCAGTGAGAACCAGCATTACTTTTGCCCGCTGGCACCTTTGCTGTGGCAGCAAAAGCTGGACGTTTGTCGGTTTTGCTCCGAAGGCTGCCGAAAGCGAAAACAGGTGCTTTTGAGGATGGAGTCCGCAGGAAAGCAGAGAGGGCCAAATTGTCTGGGGCATTTGAAAGAGTTCTAGGAGGTAGTGAGAACCAGCATTACTTTTCCCCGCTGGCACCTTTGCTGTGGCAGCAAAACCTGGACGTTTGTCTTTTTTGCTCTGGAGGCTGCCGAAAGCGAAAACAGGTGCTTTTGAGGATGGAGTCCGCAGGAAAGCAGAGAGGGCCAAATTGTCTGGGGCATTTGAAAGGGTTCCAGGAGGCAGTGAGAACCAGCATTACTTTTGCCCGCTGGCACCTTTGCTGTGGCAGCAAAAGCTGGACATTTGTCTTTTTTGCTCCTGAGGATGCCGAAAGCGAAAACAGGTGCTTTTGAGGATGGAGTCCGCAGGAAAGCAGAGAGGGCCAAATTGTCTGGGGCATTTGAAAGGGTTCCAGGAGGCAATGAGGACCAGCATCACTTTTCCCCGCTGGCACCTTTGCTGTGGCAGCAAAAGCGGGACGTTTGTCTTTTTTGCTCCTGAGGCTGCCGAAAGCGAAAACAGGTGCTTTTGAGGATGGAGTCCGCAGGAAAGCAGAGAGGGCCAAATTGTCTGGGGCATTTGAAAGGGTTCCAGGAGGCAGTGAGAACCAGCATTATTTTTCCCCGCTGGCACCTTTGCTGTGGCAGCAAAACCTGGACGTTTGTCTTTTTTGCTCTGGAGGCTGCCGAAAGCGAAAACAGGTGCTTTTGAGGATGGAGTCCGCAGGAAAGCAGAAAGGGCCAAATTGTCTGGGGCATTTGAAAGGGTTCCAGGAGGCAGTGAGAACCAGCATTACTTTTGCCCGCTGGCACCTTTGCTGTGGCAGGAAAACCTGGACGTTTGTCTTTATTGTTACTGAGGTTGCCGAAAGCGAAAACAGGTGCTTTTGAGGATGGAGTCCGCAGGAAAGAAGAGAGGGCCAAATTGTCTGTGGCATTTGAAGAGGTTCCAGGAGGCAATGAGGACCAGCATTACTTTTCCCCGCTGGCACCTTTGCTGTGGCAGCAAAAGCTGGACGTTTGTCTTTTTTGCTCCTGAGGCTGCCGAAAGCGAAAACAGGTGCTTTTGAGGATGGAGTCCGCAGGAAAGCAGAGAGGGCCAAATTGTCTGTGGCATTTGAAGAGGTTCCAGGACGCAGTGAGAACCAGCATTACTTTTCCCCGCTGGCACCTTTGCTGTGGCAGCAAAAGCTGGACGTTTCTCGGTTTTGCTCCGAAGTCTGCCGAAAGCGAAAACAGGTGCTTTTGAGGATGGAGTCCGCAGGAAAGCAGAGAGGGCCAAATTGTCTGGGGCATTTGAAAGAGTTCTAGGAGGTAGTGAGAACCAGCATTACTTTTCCCCGCTGGCACCTTTGCTGTGGCAGCAAAAGCTGGACGTTTGTCTTTTTTGCTCTGGAGGCTGCCGAAAGCGAAAAGAGGTGCTTTTGAGGATGGAGTCCGCAGGAAAGCAGAGAGGGCCAAATTGTCTGGGGCATTTGAAAGGGTTCCAGGAGGCAGTGAGAACCAGCATTACTTTTGCCCGCTGGCACCTTTGCTGTGGCAGCAAAAGCTGGACATTTGTCATTTTTGCTCCTGAGGTTGCCGAAAGCGAAAACAGGTGCTTTTGAGGATGGAGTCCGCAGGAAAGCAGAGAGGGCCAAATTGTCTGTGGCTTTTGAAGAGGTTCCAGGAGGCAATGAGGACCAGCATTACTTTTCCTTGCTGGCACCTTTGCTGTGGCAGCAAAAGCTGGACGTTTGTCTTTTTTGCTCTGGAGGCTGCCGAAAGCGAAAAGAGGTGCTTTTGAGGATGGAGTCCGCAGGAAAGCAGAGAGGGCCAAATTGTCTGGGGCATTTGAAAGGGTTCCAGGAGGCAGTGAGAACCAGCATTACTTTTGCCCGCTGGCACCTTTGCTGTGGCAGCAAAAGCGGGACGTTTGTCTTTTTTGCTCCTGAGGCTGCCGAAAGCGAAAAGAGGTGCTTTTGAGGATGGAGTCCGCAGGAAAGCAGAGAGGGCCAAATTGACTGGGGCATTTGAAAGAATTCCAGGAGGCAGTGAGAACCAGCATTACTTTTCCCCGCTGGCACCTTTGCTGTGGCAGCAAAACCTGGACGTTTGTCTTTTTTGCTCCGGAGGCTGCCGAAAGCGAAAACAGGTGCTTTTGAGGATGGAGTCCGCAGGAAAGCAGAGAGGGCCAAATTGTCTGGGGCATTTGAAAGGGTTCCAGGAGGCAGTGAGAACCAGCATTACTTTTCCCCGCTCGCACCTCTGCTGTGGCAGCAAAAGCTGGACGTTTGTCTTTTTTGCTCCTGAGGCTGCCGAAAGCGAAAACAGGTGCTTTTGAGGATGGAGTCCGCAGGAAAGCAGAGAGGGCCAAATTGTCTGTGGCATTTGAAAGGGTTCCAGGAGGCAGTGAGAACCAGCATTACTTTTGCCCGCTGGCACCTTTGCTGTGGCAGCAAAAGCTGGACATTTGTCTTTTTTGCTCCTGAGGATGCCGAAAGCGAAAACAGGTGCTTTTGAGGATGGAGTCCGCAGGAAAGCAGAGAGGGCCAAATTGTCTGGGGCATTTGAAAGAGTTCCAGGAGGCAGTGAGAACCAGCATTACTTTTGCCCGCTGGCACCTTTGCTGTGGCAGGAAAACCTGGACGTTTGTCTTTATTGTTCCTGAGGTTGCCGAAAGCGAAAACAGGTGCTTTTGAGGATGGAGTCCGCAGGAAAGCAGAGAGGGCCAAATTGTCTGTGGCATTTGAAGAGGTTCCAGGAGGCAATGAGGACCAGCATCACTTTTCCCCCCTGGCACCTTTGGTGTGGCAGCAAAAGGTGGACGTTTGTCTTTTTTGCTCCTGAGGTTGCCGAAAGCGAAAACAGGTGCTTTTGAGGATGGAGTCCGCAGGAAAGCAGAGAGGGCCAAATTGTCTGTGGCATTTGAAGAGGTTCCAGGAGGCAATGAGGACCAGCATTACTTTTCCCCGCTGGCACCTTTGCTGTGGCAGCAAAAGCTGGACGTTTGTCTTTTTTGCTCCGGAGGCTGCCGAAAGCGAAAACAGGTGCTTTTGAGGATGGAGTCCGCAGGAAAGCAGAGAGGGCCAAATTGTCTGTTGCATTTGAAAGAGTTCCAGGAGGTAGTGAGAACCAGCATTACTTTTCCCCGCTGGCACCTCTGCTGTGGCAGCAAAAGCTGGACGTTTGTCTTTTTTGCTCCTGAGGATGCCGAAAGCGAAAACAGGTGCTTTTGAGGATGGAGTCCGCAGGAAAGCAGAGAGGGCCAAATTGTCTGGGGCATTTGAAAGGGTTCCAGGAGGCAGTGAGAACCAGCATTACTTTTCCCCGCTGGCACCTTTGCTGTAGCAGCAAAACCTGGACGTTTGTCTTTTTTGCTCCTGAGGTTGCCGAAAGCGAAAACAGGTACTTTTGAGGATGGAGTCCGCAGGAAAGCAGAGAGGGCCAAATTGTCTGGGGCATTTGAAGAGGTTACAGGACGCAGTGAGAACCAGCATTACTTTTCCTAGCTGGCACCTTTGCTGTGGCAGCAAAAGCTGGACGTTTGTCTTTTTTGCTCCGGAGGCTGCCGAAAGTGAAAACAGGTGCTTTTGAGGATGGAGTCCGCAGGAAAGTAGAGAGGGCCAAATTGTCTGGGGCATTTGAAAGGGTTCCAGGAGGCAGTGAGAACCAGCATTACTTTTCCCCGCTGGCACCTTTGCTGTGGCAGCAAAAGCTGGACGTTTGTCTTTTTTGCTCCGGAGGCTGCCGAAAGCGAAAACAGGTGCTTTTGAGGATGGAGTCCGCAGGAAAGCAGAGAGGGCCAAATTGTCTGGGGCATTTGAAAGAGTTCCAGGAGGCAGTGAGAACCAGCATTACTTTTCCCGGCTGGCACCTTTGCTGTGGCAGCAAAACCTGGGCGTTTGTCTTTTTTGCTCCGGAGGCTGCCGAAAACGAAAACAGGTGCTTTTGAGGATGGAGTCCGCAGGAAAGCAGAGAGGGCCAAATTGTCTGGGGCATTTGAAAGAGTTCCAGGAGGCAGTGAGAACCAGCATTACTTTTCCCCGCTGGCACCTCTGCTGTGGCAGCAAAAGCTGGACGTTTGTCTTTTTTGCTCCTGAGGCTGCCGAAAGCGAAAACAGGTGCTTTTGAGGATGGAGTCCGCAGGAAAGCAGAGAGGGCCAAATTGTCTGGGGCATTTGAAAGAGTTCCAGGAGGCAGTGAGAACCAGCATTACTTTTGCCCGCTGGCACCTTTGCTGTGGCAGGAAAACCTGGACGTTTGTCTTTTTTGCTCCGGAGGCTGCCGAAAGCGAAAACAGGTGCTTTTGAGGATGGAGTCCGCAGGAAAGCAGAGAGGGCCAAATTGTCTGTGGCATTTGAAGAGGTTCCAGGACGCAGTGAGAACCAGCATTACTTTTCCTAGCTGGCACCTTTGCTGTGGCAGCAAAACCGGGACGTTTGTCTTTTTTGCTCTGGAGGCTGCCGAAAGTGAAAACAGGTGCTTTTGAGGATGGAGTCCGCAGGAAAGCAGAGAGGGCCAAATTGTCTGTGCTATTTGAAAGAGTTCCAGGAGGTAGTGAGAACCAGCATTACTTTTGCCCGCTGGCACCTTTGCTGTGGCAGCAAAAGCTGGACGTTTGTCTTTTTTGCTCCGGAGGTTGCCGAAAGCGAAAACAGGTGCTTTTGAGGATGGAGTCCGCAGGAAAGCAGAGAGGGCCAAATTGTCTGTGGCATTTGAAGAGGTTCCAGGAGGCAGTGAGAACCAGCATCACTTTTCCCCGCTGGCACCTTTGCTGTGGCAGCAAAAGCTGGACGTTTGTCTTTTTTGCTCCTGAGGTTGCCGAAAGCGAAAACAGGTGCTTTTGAGGATGGAGTCCGCAGGAAAGCAGAGAGGGCCAAATTGTCTGTGGCATTTGAAGAGGTTCCAGGAGGCAATGAGGACCAGCATTACTTTTCCCCGCTGGCACCTTTGCTGTGGCAGCAAAAGCTGGACGTTTGTCTTTTTTGCTCCTGAGGCTGCCGAAAGCGAAAACAGGTGCTTTTGAGGATGCAGTCCGCAGGAAAGCAGAGAGGGCCAAATTGTCTGGGGCATTTGAAAGAGTTCCAGGAGGCAGTGAGAACCAGCATTACTTTTGCCCGCTGGCACCTTTGCTGTGGCAGCAAAACCTGGACGTTTGTCTTTTTTGCTCCGGAGGCTGCCGAAAGCGAAAACAGGTGCTTTTGAGGATGGAGTCGGCAGGAAAGCAGAGAGGGCCAAATTGTCTGGGGCATTTGAAAGGGTTCCAGGAGGCAATGAGGACCAGCATTACTTTTCCCCGCTGGCACCTTTGCTGTGGCAGCAAAAGCTGGACGTTTGTCTTTTTTGCTCCGGAGGCTGCCAAAAGCGAAAACAAGTGCTTTTGAGGATGGAGTCCGCAGGAAAGCAGAGAGGGCCAAATTGTCTGTGGCATTTGAAGAAGTTCCAGGAGGCAATGAGGACCAGCATTACTTTTCCCCGCTGGCACCTTTGCTGTGGCAGCAAAAGCTGGACGTTTGTCTTTTTTGCTCTGGAGGCTGCCGAAAGCGAAAAGAGGTGCTTTTGAGGATGGAGTCCGCAGGAAAGCAGAGAGGGCCAAATTGTCTGGGGCATTTGAAAGGGTTCCAGGAGGCAGTGAGAACCAGCATTACTTTTCCCCGCTGGCACCTCTGCTGTGGCAGCAAAAGCTGGACGTTTGTCTTTTTTGCTCCTGAGGATGCCGAAAGCGAAAACAGGTGCTTTTGAGGATGGAGTCCGCAGGAAAGCAGAGAGGGCCAAATTGTCTGTGGCTTTTGAAGAGGTTCCAGGAGGCAATGAGGACCAGCATTACTTTTCCCCGCTGGCACCTTTGCTGTGGCAGCAAAAGCTGGACGTTTGTCTTTTTTGCTCTGGAGGCTGCCGAAAGCGAAAAGAGGTGCTTTTGAGGATGGAGTCCACAGGAAAGCAGAGAGGGCCAAATTGTCTGTGGCATTTGAAAGGGTTCCAGGAGGCAGTGAGAACCAGCATTACTTTTCCCCGCTGGCACCTTTGCTGTGGCAGGAAAACCTGGACGTTTGTCTTTTTTGCTCCTGAGGCTGCCGAAAGCGAAAACAGGTGCTTTTGAGGATGGAGTCCGCAGGAAAGCAGAGAGGGCCAAATTGTCTGGGGCATTTGAAGAGGTTCCAGGACGCAGTGAGAACCAGCATTACTTTTCCCCGCTGGCACCTTTGCTGTGGCAGCAAAACCTGGACGTTTGTCTTTTTTGCTCTGGAGGCTGCCGAAAGCGAAAACAGGTGCTTTTGAGGATGGAGTCTGCAGGAAAGAAGAGAGGGCCAAATTGTCTGTGGCATTTGAAAGAGTTCCAGGAGGTTGTGAGAACCAGCATTACTTTTGCCCGCTGGCACCTTTGCTGTGGCAGCAAAAGCTGGACGTGTGTCTTTTTTGCTCCGGAGGCTGCCGAAAGCGAAAACAGGTGCTTTTGAGGATGGAGTCCGCAGGAAAGCAGAGAGGGCCAAATTGTCTGGGGCATTTGAAAGGGTTCCAGGAGGCAGTGAGAACCAGCATTACTTTTGCCCGCTGGCACCTTTGCTGTGGCAGCAAAAGCTGGACGTTTGTCTTTTTTGCTCCGGAGGCTGCCGAAAGCGAAAACAGGTGCTTTTGAGGATGGAGTCCACAGGAAAGCAGAGAGGGCCAAATTGTCTGTGGCATTTGAAAGGGTTCCAGGAGGCAGTGAGAACCAGCATTACTTTTCCCCGCTGGCACCTTTGCTGTAGCAGCAAAAGCTGGACGTTTGTCTTTTTTGCTCCTGAGGTTCCGAAAGCGAAAACAGGTACTTTTGAGGATGGAGTCCGCAGGAAAGCAGAGAGGGCCAAATTGTCTGGGGCATTTGAAGAGGTTACAGGATGCAGTGAGAACCAGCATTACTTTTCCTAGCTGGCACCTTTGCTGTGGCAGCAAAAGCTGGACGTTTGTCTTTTTTGCTCTGGAAACTGCCGAAAGCGAAAACAGGTGCTTTTGAGGATGGAGTCCGCAAGAAAACAGAGAGGGCCAAATTGTCTGGGGCATTTGAAAGGGTTCCAGGAGGCAGTGAGAACCAGCATTACTTTTCGCCGCTGGCACCTCTGCTGTGGCAGCAAAAGCTGGACGTTTGTCTTTTTTGCTCCTGAGGATGCCGAAAGCGAAAACAGGTGCTTTTGAGGATGGAGTCCGCAGGAAAGCAGAGAGGGCCAAATTGTCTGTGGCTTTTGAAGAGGTTCCAGGAGGCAATGAGGACCAGCATTACTTTTCCCCGCTGGCACCTTTGCTGTGGCAGCAAAAGCTGGACGTTTGTCTTTTTTTCTCTGGAGGCTGCCGAAAGCGAAAACAGGTGCTTTTGAGGATGGAGTCCGCAGGAAAGCAGAGAGGGCCAAATTGTCTGTGGCATATGAAAGGGTTCCAGGAGGCAGTGAGAACCAGCATTACTTTTCCCCGCTGGCACCTTTGCTGTGGCAGGAAAACCTGGACGTTTGTCTTTTTTGCTCCTGAGGCTGCCGAAAGCGAAAACAGGTGCTTTTGAGGATGGAGTCCGCAGGAAAGCAGAGAGGGCCAAATTGTCTGGGGCATTTGACAGGGTTCCAGGAGGCAGTGAGAACCAGCATTACTTTTCGCCGCTGGCACCTTTGCTGTGGCAGCAAAACCTGGACGTTTGTCTTTTTTGCTCTGGAGGCTGCCGAAAGCGAAAACAGGTGCTTTTGAGGATGGAGTCTGCAGGAAAGCAGAGAGGGCCAAATTGTCTGTGGCATTTGAAAGAGTTCCAGGAGGTAGTGAGAACCAGCATTACTTTTCCCCACTGGCACCTTTGCTGTGGCAGCAAAAGCAGGACGTTTGTCTTTTTTGCTCCGGAGGCTGCCGAAAGCGAAAACAGGTGCTTTTGAGGATGGAGTCCGCAGGAAAGCAGAGAGGGCCAAATTGTCTGTGGCATTTGAAGAGGTTACAGGACGCAGTGAGAACCAGCATTACTTTTCCTAGCTGGCACCTTTGCTGTGGCAGCAAAACCTGGACGTTTGTCTTTTTTGCTCTGGAAACTGCCGAAAGCGAAAACAGGTGCTTTTGAGGATGGAGTCCGCAGGAAAGCAGAGAGGGCCAAATTGTCTGTGGCATTTGAAAGAGTTCCAGGAGGTAGTGAGAACCAGCATTACTTTTCCCCGGTGGCACCTCTGCTGTGGCAGCAAAAGCTGGACGTTTGTCTTTTTTGCTCTGGAGGCTGCCGAAAGCGAAAACAGGTGCTTTTGAGGATGGAGTCCGCAGGAAAGCAGAGAGGGCCAAATTGTCTGTGGCATTTGAAGAGGTTCCAGGAGGCAATGAGGACCAGCATTACTTTTCCCCGCTGGCACCTTTGCTGTGGCAGCAAAAGCTGGACGTTTGTCTTTTTTGCTCTGGAAACTGCCGAAAGCGAAAACAGGTGCTTTTGAGGATGGAGTCCGCAGGAAAGCAGAGAGGGCCAAATTGTCTGTGGCATTTGAAAGGGTTCCAGGAGGCAGTGAGAACCAGCATTACTTTTCCCCGCTGGCACCTCTGCTGTGGCAGCAAAAGCTGGACGTTTGTCTTTTTTGCTCCTGAGGATGCCGAAAGCGAAAACAGGTGCTTTTGAGGATGGAGTCCGCAGGAAAGCAGAGAGGGCCAAATTGTCTGTGGCTTTTGAAGAGGTTCCAGGAGGCAATGAGGACCAGCATTACTTTTCCCCGCTGGCACCTTTGCTGTGGCAGCAAAAGCTGGACGTTTGTCTTTTTTTCTCTGGAGGCTGCCGAAAGCGAAAACAGGTGCTTTTGAGGATGGAGTCCGCAGGAAAGCAGAGAGGGCCAAATTGTCTGTGGCATATGAAAGGGTTCCAGGAGGCAGTGAGAACCAGCATTACTTTTCCCCGCTGGCACCTTTGCTGTGGCAGGAAAACCTGGACGTTTGTCTTTTTTGCTCCTGAGGCTGCCGAAAGCGAAAACAGGTGCTTTTGAGGATGGAGTCCGCAGGAAAGCAGAGAGGGCCAAATTGTCTGGGGCATTTGAAGAGGTTCCAGGACGCAGTGAGAACCAGCATTACTTTTCCTAGCTGGCACCTTTGCTGTGGCAGCAAAACCTGGACGTTTGTCTTTTTTGCTCTGGAGGCTGCCGAAAGCGAAAACAGGTGCTTTTGAGGATGGAGTCCGCAGGAAAGCAGAGAGGGCCAAATTGTCTGGGGCATTTGAAGAGGTTCCAGGACGCAGTGAGAACCAGCATTACTTTTCCTAGCTGGCACCTTTGCTGTGGCAGCAAAACCTGGACGTTTGTCTTTTTTGCTCTGGAGGCTGCCGAAAGCGAAAACAGGTGCTTTTGAGGATGGAGTCTGCAGGAAAGAAGAGAGGGCCAAATTGTCTGTGGCATTTGAAAGAGTTCCAGGAGGTAGTGAGAACCAGCATTACTTTTCCCCGCTGGCACCTTTGCTGTGGCAGCAAAAGCTGGACGTTTGTCTTTTTTGCTCCGGAGGCTGCCGAAAGCGAAAACAGGTGCTTTTGAGGATGGAGTCCGCAGGAAAGCAGAGAGGGCCAAATTGTCTGGGGCATTTGAAAGGGTTCCAGGAGGCAGTGAGAACCAGCATTACTTTTGCCCGCTGGCACCTTTGCTGTGGCAGCAAAAGCTGGACGTTTGTCTTTTTTGCTCCGGAGGCTGCCGAAAGCGAAAACAGGTGCTTTTGAGGATGGAGTCCGCAGGAAAGCAGAGAGGGCCAAATTGTCTGTGGCATTTGAAAGGGTTCCAGGAGGCAGTGAGAACCAGCATTACTTTTCCCAGCTGGCACCTTTGCTGTAGCAGCAAAACCTGGACGTTTGTCTTTTTTGCTCCTGAGGTTGCCGAAAGCGAAAACAGGTACTTTTGAGGATGGAGTCCGCAGGAAAGCAGAGAGGGCCAAATTGTCTGTGGCATTTGAAAGAGTTCCAGGAGGTAGTGAGAACCAGCATTACTTTTCCCCGGTGGCACCTCTGCTGTGGCAGCAAAAGCTGGACGTTTGTCTTTTTTGCTCTGGAGGCTGCCGAAAGCGTAAACAGGTGCTTTTGAGGATGGAGTCCGCAGGAAAGCAGAGAGGGCCAAATTGTCTGTGGCATTTGAAGAGGTTCCAGGAGGCAATGAGGACCAGCATTACTTTTCCCCGCTGGAACCTTTGCTGTGGCAGCAAAAGCTGGACGTTTGTCTTTTTTGCTCCGGAGGCTGCCGAAAGCGAAAACAGGTGCTTTTGAGGATGGAGTCCGCAGGAAAGCAGAGAGGGCCAAATAGTCTGGGGCATTTGAAAGGGTTCCAGGAGGCAGTGAGAACCAGCATTACTTTTCCCGGCTGGCACCTTTGCTGTGGCAGCAAAAGCTGGACGTTTGTCTTTTTTGCTCCTGAGGTTGCCGAAAGCGAAAACAGGTGCTTTTGAGGATGGAGTCCGCAGGAAAGCAGAGAGGGCCAAATTGTCTGGGGCATTTGAAAGAGTTCTAGGAGGTACTGAGAACCAGCATTACTTTTCCCCGCTGGCACCTTTGCTGTGGCAGCAAAAGCTGGACGTTTGTCTTTTTTGCTCTGGAGGCTGCCGAAAGCGAAAACAGGTGCTTTTGAGGATGGAGTCCGCAGGAAAGCAGAGAGGGCCAAATTGTCTGGGGCATTTGAAAGGGTTCCAGGAGGCAGTGAGAACCAGCATTACTTTTGCCCGCTGGCACCTTTGCTGTGGCAGCAAAAGCTGGACGTTTGTCTTTTTTGCTCCGGAGGCTGCCGAAAGCGAAAACAGGTGCTTTTGAGGATGGAGTCCACAGGAAAGCAGAGAGGGCCAAATTGTCTGTGGCATTTGAAAGGGTTCCAGGAGGCAGTGAGAACCAGCATTACTTTTCCCCGCTGGCACCTTTGCTGTAGCAGCAAAACCTGGACGTTTGTCTTTTTTGCTCCTGAGGTTGCCGAAAGCGAAAACAGGTACTTTTGAGGATGGAGTCCGCAGGAAAGCAGAGAGGGCCAAATTGTCTGGGGCATTTGAAGAGGTTACAGGACGCAGTGAGAACCAGCATTACTTTTCCTAGCTGGCACCTTTGCTGTGGCAGCAAAAGCTGGACGTTTGTCTTTTTTGCTCTGGAAACTGCCGAAAGCGAAAACAGGTGCTTTTGAGGATGGAGTCCGCAGGAAAGCAGAGAGGGCCAAATTGTCTGGGGCATTTGAAAGGGTTCCAGGAGGCAGTGAGAACCAGCATTACTTTTCGCCGCTGGCACCTCTGCTGTGGCAGCAAAAGCTGGACATTTGTCTTTTTTGCTCCTGAGGATGCCGAAAGCGAAAACAGGTGCTTTTGAGGATGGAGTCCGCAGGAAAGCAGAGAGGGCCAAATTGTCTGTGGCTTTTGAAGAGGTTCCAGGAGGCAATGAGGACCAGCATTACTTTTCCCCGCTGGCACCTTTGCTGTGGCAGCAAAAGCTGGACGTTTGTCTTTTTTTCTCTGGAGGCTGCCGTAAGCGAAAAGAAGTACTTTTGAGGATGGAGTCCGCAGGAAAGCAGAGAGGGCCAAATTGTCTGTGGCATTTGAAAGGGTTCCAGGAGGCAGTGATAACCAGCATTACTTTTCCCCGCTGGCACCTTTGCTGTGGCAGGAAAACCTGGACGTTTGTCTTTTTTGCTCCTGAGGCTGCCGAAAGCGAAAACAGGTGCTTTTGAGGATGGAGTCCGCAGGAAAGCAGAGAGGGCCAAATTGTCTGGGGCATTTGAAGAGGTTCCAGGACGCAGTGAGAACCAGCATTACTTTTCCTAGCTGGCACCTTTGCTGTGGCAGAAAAACCTGGACGTTTGTCTTTTTTGCTCCGGAGGCTGCCGAAAGCGAAAACAGGTGCTTTTGAGGATGGAGTCTGCAGGAAAGAAGAGAGGGCCAAATTGTCTGTGGCATTTGAAAGAGTTCCAGGAGGTAGTGAGAACCAGCATTACTTTTCCCCGCTGGCACCTTTGCTGTGGCAGCAAAAGCTGGACGTTTGTCTTTTTTGCTCCGGAGGCTGCCGAAAGCGAAAACAGGTGCTTTTGAGGATGGAGTCCGCAGGAAAGCAGAGAGGGCCAAATTGTCTGGGGCATTTGAAAGGGTTCCAGGAGGCAGTGAGAACCAGCATTACTTTTGCCCGCTGGCACCTTTGCTGTGGCAGCAAAAGCTGGACGTGTGTCTTTTTTGCTCCGGAGGCTGCCGAAAGCGAAAACAGGTGCTTTTGAGGATGGATTCCACAGGAAAGCAGAGAGGGCCAAATTGTCTGTGGCATTTGAAAGGGTTCCAGGAGGCAGTGAGAACCAGCATTACTTTTCCCCGCTGGCACCTTTGCTGTAGCAGCAAAACCTGGACGTTTGTCTTTTTTGCTCCTGAGGTTGCCGAAAGCGAAAACAGGTACTTTTGAGGATGGAGTCCGCAGGAAAGCAGAGAGGGCCAAATTGTCTGGGGCATTTGAAGAGGTTACAGGACGCAGTGAGAACCAGCATTACTTTTCCCCGCTGGCACCTTTGCTGTGGCAGCAAATGCTGGACGTTTGTCTTTTTTGCTCCGGAGGCTGCCGAAAGCGAAAACAGGTGCTTTTGAGGATGGAGTCCGCAGGAAAGCAGAGAGGGCCAAATAGTCTGGGGCATTTGAAAGGGTTCCAGGAGGCAGTGAGAACCAGCATTACTTTTCCCCGCTGGCACCTTTGCTGTAGCAGCAAAACCTGGACGTTTGTCTTTTTTGCTCCTGAGGTTGCCGAAAGCGAAAACAGGTACTTTTGAGGATGGAGTCCGCAGGAAAGCAGAGAGGGCCAAATTGTCTGGGGCATTTGAAGAGGTTACAGGACGCAGTGAGAACCAGCATTACTTTTCCTAGCTGGCACCTTTGCTGTGGCAGCAAAAGCTGGACGTTTGTCTTTTTTGCTCTGGAAACTGCCGAAAGCGAAAACAGGTGCTTTTGAGGATGGAGTCCGCAGGAAAGCAGAGAGGGCCAAATTGTCTGGGGCATTTGAAAGGGTTCCAGGAGGCAGTGAGAACCAGCATTACTTTTCGCCGCTGGCACCTCTGCTGTGGCAGCAAAAGCTGGACATTTGTCTTTTTTGCTCCTGAGGATGCCGAAAGCGAAAACAGGTGCTTTTGAGGATGGAGTCCGCAGGAAAGCAGAGAGGGCCAAATTGTCTGTGGCTTTTGAAGAGGTTCCAGGAGGCAATGAGGACCAGCATTACTTTTCCCCGCTGGCACCTTTGCTGTGGCAGCAAAAGCTGGACGTTTGTCTTTTTTTCTCTGGAGGCTGCCGTAAGCGAAAAGAAGTACTTTTGAGGATGGAGTCCGCAGGAAAGCAGAGAGGGCCAAATTGTCTGTGGCATTTGAAAGGGTTCCAGGAGGCAGTGAGAACCAGCATTACTTTTCCCCGCTGGCACCTTTGCTGTGGCAGGAAAACCTGGACGTTTGTCTTTTTTGCTCCTGAGGCTGCCGAAAGCGAAAACAGGTGCTTTTGAGGATGGAGTCCGCAGGAAAGCAGAGAGGGCCAAATTGTCTGGGGCATTTGAAGAGGTTCCAGGACGCAGTGAGAACCAGCATTACTTTTCCTAGCTGGCACCTTTGCTGTGGCAGAAAAACCTGGACGTTTGTCTTTTTTGCTCCGGAGGCTGCCGAAAGCGAAAACAGGTGCTTTTGAGGATGGAGTCTGCAGGAAAGAAGAGAGGGCCAAATTGTCTGTGGCATTTGAAAGAGTTCCAGGAGGTAGTGAGAACCAGCATTACTTTTCCCCGCTGGCACCTTTGCTGTGGCAGCAAAAGCTGGACGTTTGTCTTTTTTGCTCCGGAGGCTGCCGAAAGCGAAAACAGGTGCTTTTGAGGATGGAGTCCGCAGGAAAGCAGAGAGGGCCAAATTGTCTGGGGCATTTGAAAGGGTTCCAGGAGGCAGTGAGAACCAGCATTACTTTTGCCCGCTGGCACCTTTGCTGTGGCAGCAAAAGCTGGACGTTTGTCTTTTTTGCTCCGGAGGCTGCCGAAAGCGAAAACAGGTGCTTTTGAGGATGGAGTCCACAGGAAAGCAGAGAGGGCCAAATTGTCTGTGGCATTTGAAAGGGTTCCAGGAGGCAGTGAGAACCAGCATTACTTTTCCCCGCTGGCACCTTTGCTGTAGCAGCAAAACCTGGACGTTTGTCTTTTTTGCTCCTGAGGTTGCCGAAAGCGAAAACAGGTACTTTTGAGGATGGAGTCCGCAGGAAAGCAGAGAGGGCCAAATTGTCTGGGGCATTTGAAGAGGTTACAGGACGCAGTGAGAACCAGCATTACTTTTCCCCGCTGGCACCTTTGCTGTGGCAGCAAATGCTGGACGTTTGTCTTTTTTGCTCCTGAGGCTGCCGAAAGCGAAAACAGGTGCTTTTGAGGATGGAGTCCGCAGGAAAGCAGAGAGGGCCAAATAGTCTGGGGCATTTGAAAGGGTTCCAGGAGGCAGTGAGAACCAGCATTACTTTTCCCGGCTGGCACCTTTGCTGTGGCAGCAAAAGCTGGACGTTTGTCTTTTTTGCTCCTGAGGTTGCCGAAAGCGAAAACAGGTGCTTTTGAGGATGGAGTCCGCAGGAAAGCAGAGAGGGCCAAATTGTCTGGGGCATTTGAAAGAGTTCTAGGAGGTAGTGAGAACCAGCATTACTTTTCCCCGCTGGCACCTTTGCTGTGGCAGCAAAAGCTGGACGTTTGTCTTTTTTGCTCTGGAGGCTGCCGAAAGCGAAAACAGGTGCTTTTGAGGATGGAGTCCGCAGGAAAGCAGAGAGGGCCAAATTGTCTGGGGCATTTGAAAGAGTTCCAGGAGGCAGTGAGAACCAGCATTACTTTTGCCCGCTGGCACCTTTGCTGTGGCAGCAAAAGCTGGACATTTGTCTTTTTTGCTCCGGAGGTTGCCGAAAGCGAAAACAGGTGCTTTTGAGGATGGAGTCCGCAGGAAAGCAGAGAGGGCCAAATTGTCTGTGGCTTTTGAAGAGGTTCCAGGAGGCAATGAGGACCAGCATTACTTTTCCCCGCTGGCACCTTTGCTGTGGCAGCAAATGCTGGACGTTTGTCTTTTTTGCTCTGGAGGCTGCCGAAATCGAAAAGAGGTGCTTTTGAGGATGGAGTCCGCAGGAAAGCAGAGAGGGCCAAATTGTCTGGGGCATTTGACAGGGTTCCAGGAGGCAGTGAGAACCAGCATTACTTTTGCCCGCTGGCACCTTTGCTGTGGCAGCAAAACCTGGACGTTTGTCTTTTTTGCTCCGGAGGCTGCCGAAAGCGAAAACAGGTGCTTTTGAGGATGGAGTCCGCAGGAAAGTAGAGAGGGCCAAATTGTCTGGGGCATTTGAAAGGGTTCCAGGAGGCAGTGAGAACCAGCATTACTTTTCCCCGCTGGCACCTTTGCTGTGGCAGCAAAAGCTGGACGTTTGTCTTTTTTGCTCCTGAGGCTGCCGAAAGCGAAAACAGGTGCTTTTGAGGATGGAGTCCGCAGGAAAGCAGAGAGGGCCAAATTGTCTGGGGCATTTGAAAGAGTTCCAGGAGGCAGTGAGAACCAGCATTACTTTTCCCGGCTGGCACCTTTGCTGTGGCAGCAAAACCTGGGCGTTTGTCTTTTTTGCTCCGGAGGCTGCCGAAAACGAAAACAGGTGCTTTTGAGGATGGAGTCCGCAGGAAAGCAGAGAGGGCCAAATTGTCTGGGGCATTTGAAAGAGTTCCAGGAGGCAGTGAGAACCAGCATTACTTTTCCCCGCTGGCACCTCTGCTGTGACAGCAAAAGCTGGACGTTTGTCTTTTTTGCTCTGGAGGCTGCCGAAAGCGAAAACAGGTGCTTTTGAGGATGGAGTCCGCAGGAAAGCAGAGAGGGCCAAATTGTCTGGGGCATTTGAAAGGGTTCCAGGAGGCAGTGAGAACCAGCATTACTTTTCCCCGCTGGCACCTTTGCTGTGGCAGCAAAAGCTGGACGTTTGTCTTTTTTGCTCCGGAGGCTGCCGAAAGCGAAAACAGGTGCTTTTGAGGATGGAGTCCACAGGAAAGCAGAGAGGGCCAAATTGTCTGTGGCATTTGAAAGGGTTCCAGGAGGCAGTGAGAACCAGCATTACTTTTCTTGGCTGGCACCTTTGCTGTAGCAGCAAAACCTGGACGTTTGTCTTTTTTGCTCCTGAGGTTGCCGAAAGCGAAAACAGGTACTTTTGAGGATGGAGTCCGCAGGAAAGCAGAGAGGGCCAAATTGTCTGGGGCATTTGAAGAGGTTACAGGACGCAGTGAGAACCAGCATTACTTTTCCTAGCTGGCACCTTTGCTGTGGCAGCAAAAGCTGGACGTTTGTCTTTTTTGCTCTGGAAACTGTCGAAAGCGAAAACAGGTGCTTTTGAGGATGGAGTCCGCAGGAAAGCAGAGAGGGCCAAATTGTCTGGGGCATTTGAAAGGGTTCCAGGAGGCAGTGAGAACCAGCATTACTTTTCGCCGCTGGCACCTCTGCTGTGGCAGCAAAAGCTGGACGTTTGTCTTTTTTGCTCCTGAGGATGCCGAAAGCGAAAACAGGTGCTTTTGAGGATGGAGTCCGCAGGAAAGCAGAGAGGGCCAAATTGTCTGTGGCTTTTGAAGAGGTTCCAGGAGGCAATGAGGACCAGCATTACTTTTCCCCGCTGGCACCTTTGCTGTGGCAGCAAAAGCTGGACGTTTGTCTTTTTTTCTCTGGAGGCTGCCGAAAGCGAAAAGAGGTACTTTTGAGGATGGAGTCCGCAGGAAAGCAGAGAGGGCCAAATTGTCTGTGGCATTTGAAAGGGTTCCAGGAGGCAGTGAGAACCAGCATTACTTTTCCCCGCTGGCACCTTTGCTGTGGCAGCAAAAGCTGGACGTTTGTCTTTTTTGCTCCTGAGGCTGCCGAAAGCGAAAACAGGTGCTTTTGAGGATGGAGTCCGCAGGAAAGCAGAGAGGGCCAAATTGTCTGGGGCATTTGAAGAGGTTCCAGGACGCAGTGAGAACCAGCATTACTTTTCCTAGCTGGCACCTTTGCTGTGGCAGCAAAACCTGGACGTTTGTCTTTTTTGCTCTGGAGGCTGCCGAAAGCGAAAACAGGTGCTTTTGAGGATGGAGTCTGCAGGAAAGAAGAGAGGGCCAAATTGTCTGTGGCATTTGAAAGAGTTCCAGGAGGTAGTGAGAACCAGCATTACTTTTCCCCGCTGGCACCTTTGCTGTGGCAGCAAAAGCTGGACGTTTGTCTTTTTTGCTCCGGAGGCTGCCGAAAGCGAAAACAGGTGCTTTTGAGGATGGAGTCCGCAGGAAAGCAGAGAGGGCCAAATTGTCTGGGGCATTTGAAAGGGTTCCAGGAGGCAGTGAGAACCAGCATTACTTTTGCCCGCTGGCACCTTTGCTGTGGCAGCAAAAGCTGGACGTTTGTCTTTTTTGCTCCGGAGGCTGCCGAAAGCGAAAACAGGTGCCTTTGAGGATGGAGTCCACAGGAAAGCAGAGAGGGCCAAATTGTCTGTGGCATTTGAAAGGGTTCCAGGAGGCAGTGAGAACCAGCATTACTTTTCCCCGCTGGCACCTTTGCTGTAGCAGCAAAACCTGGACGTTTGTCTTTTTTGCTCCTGAGGTTGCCGAAAGCGAAAACAGGTACTTTTGAGGATGGAGTCCGCAGGAAAGCAGAGAGGGCCAAATTGTCTGTGGCATTTGAAGAGGTTACAGGACGCAGTGAGAACCAGCATTACTTTTGCCGCTGGCACCTTTGCTGTGGCAGCAAATGCTGGACGTTTGTCTTTTTTGCTCCGGAGGCTGCCGAAAGCGAAAACAGGTGCTTTTGAGGATGGAGTCCGCAGGAAAGCAGAGAGGGCCAAATAGTCTGGGGCATTTGAAAGGGTTCCAGGAGGCAGTGAGAACCAGCATTACTTTTCCCGGCTGGCACCTTTGCTGTGGCAGCAAAAGCTGGACGTTTGTCTTTTTTGCTCTTGAGGTTGCCGAAAGCGAAAACAGGTGCTTTTGAGGATGGAGTCCGCAGGAAAGCAGAGAGGGCCAAATAGTCTGGGGCATTTGAAAGAGTTCTAGGAGGTAGTGAGAACCAGCATTACTTTTCCCCGCTGGCACCTTTGCTGTGGCAGCAAAAGCTGGACGTTTGTCTTTTTTGCTCTGGAGGCTGCCGAAAGCGAAAACAGGTGCTTTTGAGGATGGAGTCCGCAGGAAAGCAGAGAGGGCCAAATTGTCTGGGGCATTTGAAAGAGTTCCAGGAGGCAGTGAGAACCAGCATTACTTTTGCCCGCTGGCACCTTTGCTGTGGCAGCAAAAGCTGGACATTTGTCTTTTTTGCTCCGGAGGTTGCCGAAAGCGAAAAGAGGTGCTTTTGAGGATGGAGTCCGCAGGAAAGCAGAGAGGGCCAAATTGTCTGGGGCATTTGACAGGGTTCCAGGAGGCTGTGAGAACCAGCATTACTTTTGCCCGCTGGCACCTTTGCTGTGGCAGCAAAACCTGGACGTTTGTCTTTTTTGCTCCGGAGGCTGCCGAAAGCGAAAACAGGTGCTTTTGAGGATGGAGTCCGCAGGAAAGTAGAGAGGGCCAAATTGTCTGGGGCATTTGAAAGGGTTCCAGGAGGCAGTGAGAACCAGCATTACTTTTCCCCGCTGGCACCTTTGCTGTGGCAGCAAAAGCTGGACGTTTGTCTTTTTTGCTCCTGAGGCTGCCGAAAGCGAAAACAGGTGCTTTTGAGGATGGAGTCCGCAGGAAAGCAGAGAGGGCCAAATTGTCTGGGGCATTTGAAAGAGTTCCAGGAGGCAGTGAGAACCAGCATTACTTTTCGCCGCTGGCACCTTTGCTGTGGCAGCAAAACCTGGGCGTTTGTCTTTTTTGCTCCGGAGGCTGCCGAAAACGAAAACAGGTGCTTTTGAGGATGGAGTCCGCAGGAAAGCAGAGAGGGCCAAATTGTCTGGGGCATTTGAAAGAGTTCCAGGAGGCAGTGAGAACCAGCATTACTTTTCCCCGCTGGCACCTCTGCTGTGGCAGCAAAAGCTGGAAGTTTGTCTTTTTTGCTCCTGAGGCTGCCGAAAGCGAAAACAGGTGCTTTTGAGGATGGAGTCCGCAGGAAAGCAGAGAGGGCCAAATTGTCTGTGGCATTTGAAAGAGTTCCAGGAGGCAGTGAGAACCAGCATTACTTTTGCCCGCTGGCACCTTTGCTGTGGCAGGAAAACCTGGACGTTTGTCTTTTTTGCTCCGGAGGCTGCCGAAAGCGAAAACAGGTGCTTTTGAGGATGGAGTCCGCAGGAAAGCAGAGAGGGCCAAATTGTCTGTGGCATTTGAAGAGGTTCCAGGACGCAGTGAGAACCAGCATTACTTTTCCTAGCTGGCACCTTTGCTGTGGCAGCAAAACCGGGACGTTTGTCTTTTTTGCTCTGGAGGCTGCCGAAAGTGAAAACAGGTGCTTTTGAGGATGGAGTCCGCAGGAAAGCAGAGAGGGCCAAATTGTCTGTGCCATTTGAAAGAGTTCCAGGAGGTAGTGAGAACCAGCATTACTTTTCCCCGCTGGCACCTTTGCTGTGGCAGCAAAAGCTGGACGTTTGTCTTTTTTGCTCTGGAGGCTGCCGAAAGCGAAAACAGGTGCTTTTGAGGATGGAGTCCGCAGGAAAGCAGAGAGGGCCAAATTGTCTGGGGCATTTGAAAGGGTTCCAGGAGGCAGTGAGAACCAGCATTACTTTTCCCGGCTGGCACCTTTGCTGTGGCAGCAAAACCTGGACGTTTGTCTTTTTTGCTCCGGAGGTTGCCGAAAGCGAAAACAGGTGCTTTTGAGGATGGAGTCCGCAGGAAAGCAGAGAGGGCCAAATTGTCTGTGGCATTTGAAGAGGTTCCAGGAGGCAATGAGGACCAGCATCACTTTTCCCCGCTGGCACCTTTGCTGTGGCAGCAAAAGCTGGACGTTTGTCTTTTTTGCTCCTGAGGTTGCCGAAAGCGAAAACAGGTGCTTTTGAGGATGGAGTCCGCAGGAAAGCAGAGAGGGCCAAATTGTCTGTGGCATTTGAAGAGGTTCCAGGAGGCAATGAGGACCAGCATTACTTTTCCCCGCTGGCACCTTTGCTGTGGCAGCAAAAGCTGGACGTTTGTCTTTTTTGCTCCTGAGGCTGCCGAAAGCGAAAACAGGTGCTTTTGAGGATGGAGTCCGCAGGAAAGCAGAGAGGGCCAAATTGTCTGTGGCATTTGAAAGAGTTCCAGGAGGCACTGAGAACCAGCATTACTTTTCCCGGCTGGCACCTTTGCTGTGGCAGGAAAAGCTGGACGTTTGTCTTTTTTGCTCCGGAGGCTGCCGAAAGCGAAAACAGGTGCTTTTGAGGATGCAGTCCGCAGGAAAGCAGAGAGGGCCAAATTGCCTGGGGCATTTGAAAGAGTTCCAGGAGGCAGTGAGAACCAGCATTACTTTTGCCCGCTGGCACCTTTGCTGTGGCAGCAATACCTGGACGTTTGTCTTTTTTGCTCCGGAGGCTGCCGAAAGCGAAAACAGGTGCTTTTGAGGATGGAGTCCGCAGGAAAGCAGAGAGGGCCAAATTGTCTGTGGCATTTGAAGAAGTTCCAGGAGGCAATGAGGACCAGCATTACTTTTCCCGGCTGGGACCTTTGCTGTGGCAGCAAAAGCTGGACGTTTGTCTTTTTTGCTCTGGAGGCTGCCGAAAGCGAAAACAGGTGCTTTTGAGGATGGAGTCGGCAGGAAAGCAGAGAGGGCCAAATTGTCTGGGGCATTTGAAAGGGTTCCAGGAGGCAGTGAGAACCAGCATTACTTTTCCCGGCTGGCACCTTTGCTGTGGCAGGAAAACCTGGACGTTTGTCTTTTTTGCTCCTGAGGTTGCCGAAAGCGAAAACAGGTGCTTTTGAGGATGGAGTCCGCAGGAAAGCAGAGAGGGCCAAATTGTCTGTGGCATTTGAAGAGGTTCCAGGACGCAGTGAGAACCAGCATTACTTTTCTCCGCTGGCACCTTTGCTGTGGCAGCAAAAGCTGGACGTTTGTCTTTTTTGCTCTGGAGGCTGCCGAAAGCGAAAACAGGTGCTTTTGCGGATGGAGTCCGCAGGAAAGCAGAGAGGGCCAAATTGTCTGGGGCATTTGAAAGGGTTACAGGAGGCAGTGAGAACCAGCATTACTTTTCCCCGCTGGCACCTCTGCTGTGGCAGCAAAACCTGGACGTTTGTCTTTTTTGCTCCGGAGGATGCCGAAAGCGAAAACAGGTGCTTTTGAGGATGGAGTCCGCAGGAAAGCAGAGAGGGCCAAATTGTCTGTGGCTTTTGAAGAGGTTCCAGGAGGCAATGAGGACCAGCATTACTTTTCCCCGCTGGCACCTTTGCTGTGGCAGCAAAAGCTGGACGTTTGTCTTTTTTGCTCCTGACGCTGCCGAAAGCGAAAACAGGTGCTTTTGAGGATGGAGTCCGCAGGAAAGCAGAGAGGGCCAAATTGTCTGTGGCATTTGAAAGGGTTCCAGGAGGCAGTGAGAACCAGCATTACTTTTGCCCGCTGGCACCTTTGCTGTGGCAGCAAAAGCTGGACGTTTGTCTTTTTTGCTCTGGAGGCTGCCGAAAGCGAAAAGAGGTGCTTTTGAGGATGGAGTCCGCAGGAAAGCAGAGAGGGCCAAATTGTCTGGGGCATTTGAAAGGGTTCCAGGAGGCAGTGAGAACCAGCATTACTTTTCTTGGCTGGCACCTTTGCTGTGGCAGCAAAAGCTGGACGTTTGTCTTTTTTGCTCCGGAGGCTGCCGAAAGCGAAAACAGGTGCTTTTGAGGATGGAGTCCGCAGGAAAGCAGAGAGGGCCAAATTGCCTGGGGCATTTGAAAGAGTTCCAGGAGGCAGTGAGAACCAGCATTACTTTTGCCCGCTGGCACCTTTGCTGTGGCAGCAATACCTGGACGTTTGTCTTTTTTGCTCCGGAGGCTGCCGAAAGCGAAAACAGGTGCTTTTGAGGATGGAGTCCGCAGGAAAGCAGAGAGGGCCAAATTGTCTGTGGCATTTGAAGAAGTTCCAGGAGGCAATGAGGACCAGCATTACTTTTCCCGGCTGGGACCTTTGCTGTGGCAGCAAAAGCTGGACGTTTGTCTTTTTTGCTCTGGAGGCTGCCGAAAGCGAAAACAGGTGCTTTTGAGGATGGAGTCGGCAGGAAAGCAGAGAGGGCCAAATTGTCTGGGGCATTTGAAAGGGTTCCAGGAGGCAGTGAGAACCAGCATTACTTTTCCCGGCTGGCACCTTTGCTGTGGCAGGAAAACCTGGACGTTTGTCTTTTTTGCTCCTGAGGTTGCCGAAAGCGAAAACAGGTGCTTTTGAGGATGGAGTCCGCAGGAAAGCAGAGAGGGCCAAATTGTCTGTGGCATTTGAAGAGGTTCCAGGACGCAGTGAGAACCAGCATTACTTTTCTCCGCTGGCACCTTTGCTGTGGCAGCAAAAGCTGGACGTTTGTCTTTTTTGCTCCGGAGGCTGCCGAAAGCGAAAACAAGTGCTTTTGAGGATGGAGTCCGCAGGAAAGCAGAGAGGGCCAAATTGTCTGTGGCATTTGAAGAGGTTCCAGGAGGCAATGAGGACCAGCATTACTTTTCCCCGCTGGCACCTTTGCTGTGGCAGCAAAAGCTGGACGTTTGTCTTTTTTGCTCCTGACGCTGCCGAAAGCGAAAACAGGTGCTTTTGAGGATGGAGTCCGCAGGAAAGCAGAGAGGGCCAAATTGTCTGTGGCATTTGAAAGGGTTCCAGGAGGCAGTGAGAACCAGCATTACTTTTGCCCGCTGGCACCTTTGCTGTGGCAGCAAAAGCTGGACGTTTGTCTTTTTTGCTCTGGAGGCTGCCGAAAGCGAAAAGAGGTGCTTTTGAGGATGGAGTCCGCAGGAAAGCAGAGAGGGCCAAATTGTCTGGGGCATTTGAAAGGGTTCCAGGAGGCAGTGAGAACCAGCATTACTTTTCTTGGCTGGCACCTTTGCTGTGGCAGCAAAAGCTGGACGTTTGTCTTTTTTGCTCCGGAGGCTGCCGAAAGCGAAAACAGGTGCTTTTGAGGATGGAGTCCGCAGGAAAGCAGAGAGGGCCAAATTGTCTGGGGCATTTGAAGAGGTTCCAGGACGCAGTGAGAACCAGCATTACTTTTCCTGGCTGGCACCTTTGCTGTGGCAGCAAAACCTGGACGTTTGTCTTTTTTGCTCTGGAGGCTGCCGAAAGCGAAAACAGGTGCTTTTGAGGATGGAGTCTGCAGGAAAGAAGAGAGGGCCAAATTGTCTGTGGCATTTGAAAGAGTTCCAGGAGGTAGTGAGAACCAGCATTACTTTTCCCCGCTGGCACCTTTGCTGTGGCAGCAAAAGCTGGACGTTTGTCTTTTTTGCTCCGGAGGCTGCCGAAAGCGAAAACAGGTGCTTTTGAGGATGGAGTCCGCAGGAAAGCAGAGAGGGCCAAATTGTCTGTGGCATTTGAAAGGGTTCCAGGAGGCAGTGAGAACCAGCATTACTTTTCCCCGCTGGCACCTTTGCTGTGGCAGGAAAACCTGGACGTTTCTCTTTTTTGCTCCTGAGGTTGCCGAAAGCGAAAACAGGTGCTTTTGAGGATGGAGTCCGCAGGAAAGCAGAGAGGGCCAAATTGTCTGTGGCATTTGAAGAGGTTCCAGGAGGCAATGAGGACCAGCATCACTTTTCCCCGCTGGCACCTTTGCTGTGGCAGCAAAAGCTGGACGTTTGTCTTTTTTGCTCCTGAGTTTGCCGAAAGCGAAAACAGGTGCTTTTGAGGATGGAGTCCGCAGGAAAGCAGAGAGGGCCAAATTGTCTGTGGCATTTGAAGAGGTTCCAGGAGGCAATGAGGACCAGCATTACTTTTCCCCGCTGGCACCTTTGCTGTGGCAGCAAAACCTGGACGTTTGTCTTTTTTGCTCCGGAGGCTGCCGAAAGCGAAAACAGGTGCTTTTGAGGATGGAGTCTGCAGGAAAGCAGAGAGGGCCAAATTGTCTGTGGCATTTGAAGAGGTTCCAGGAGGCAATGAGGACCAGCATCACTTTTCCCCGCTGGCACCTTTGCTGTGGCAGCAAAAGCTGGACGTTTGTCTTTTTTGCTCCTGAGGTTGCCGAAAGCGAAAACAGGTGCTTTTGAGGATGGAGTCCGCAGGAAAGCAGAGAGGGCCAAATTGTCTGGGGCATTTGAAAGAGTTCCAGGAGGCAGTGAGAACCAGCATTACTTTTGCCCGCTGGCACCTTTGCTGTGGCAGCAAAAGCTGGACGTTTGTCTTTTTTGCTCCTGAGGATGCCGAAAGCGAAAACAGGTGCTTTTGAGGATGGAGTCCGCAGGAAAGCAGAGAGGGCCAAATTGTCTGGGGCATTTGAAGAGGTTCCAGGAGGCAATGAGGACCAGCATCACTTTTCCCCGCTGGCACCTTTGCTGTCGCAGCAAAAGGTGGACGTTTGTCTTTTTTGCTCCTGAGGTTGCCGAAAGCGAAAACAGGTGCTTTTGAGGATGGAGTCCGCAGGAAAGCAGAGAGGGCCAAATTGTCTGTGGCATTTGAAGAGGTTCCAGGAGGCAATGAGGACCAGCATTACTTTTCCCGGCTGGCACCTTTGCTGTGGCAGCAAAAGCTGGACGTTTGTCTTTTTTGCTCCGGAGGCTGCCGAAAGCGAAAACAGGTGCTTTTGAGGATGGAGTCCGCAGGAAAGCAGAGAGGGCCAAATAGTCTGGGGCATTTGAAAGGGTTCCAGGAGGCAGTGAGAACCAGCATTACTTTTCCCGGCTGGCACCTTTGCTGTGGCAGCAAAAGCTGGACGTTTGTCTTTTTTGCTCCTGAGGTTGCCGAAAGCGAAAACAGGTGCTTTTGAGGATGGAGTCCGCAGGAAAGCAGAGAGGGCCAAATTGTCTGGGGCATTTGAAAGAGTTCTAGGAGGTAGTGAGAACCAGCATTACTTTTCCCCGCTGGCACCTTTGCTGTGGCAGCAAAAGCTGGACGTTTGTCTTTTTTGCTCCTGACGCTACCGAAAGCGAAAACAGGTGCTTTTGAGGATGGAGTCCGCAGGAAAGCAGAGAGGGCCAAATTGTCTGGGGCATTTGAAGAGGTTCCAGGAGGCAGTGAGGACCAGCATCACTTTTCCCCGCTGGCACCTTTGCTGTGGCAGCAAAAGCTGGACGTTTGTCTTTTTTGCTCTGGAGGCTGCCGAAAGCGAAAACAGGTGCTTTTGAGGATGGAGTCCGCAGGAAAGCAGAGAGGGCCAAATTGTCTGTGGCATTTGAAGAGGTTCCAGGAGGCAATGAGGACCAGCATCACTTTTCCCCGCTGGCACCTTTGCTGTGGCAGCAAAAGCTGGACGTTTGTCTTTTTTGCTCCTGAGGCTGCCGAAATCGAAAACAGGTGCTTTTGAGGATGGAGTCCGCAGGAAAGCAGAGAGGGCCAAATTGTCTGGGGCATTTGAAAGAGTTCCAGGAGGCAGTGAGAACCAGCATTACTTTTCCCCGCTGGCACCTTTGCTGTGGCAGCAAAAGCTGGACGTTTGTCTTTTTTGCTCCTGAGGATGCCGAAAGCGAAAACAGGTGCTTTTGAGGATGGAGTCCGCAGGAAAGCAGAGAGGGCCAAATTGTCTGTGGCATTTGAAGAGGTTCCAGGAGGCAATGAGGACCAGCATCACTTTTCCCCGCTGGCACCTTTGCTGTGGCAGCAAAAGCTGGACGTTTGTCTTTTTTGCTCCAGAGGTTGCCGAAAGCGAAAACAGGTGCTTTTGAGGATGGAGTCCGCAGGAAAGCAGAGAGGGCCAAATTGTCTGTGGCATTTGAAGAGGTTCCAGGAGGCAATGAGGACCAGCATCACTTTTCCCCGCTGGCACCTTTGCTGTGGCAGCAAAAGCTGGCGTTTGTCTTTTTTGCTCCGGAGGCTGCCGAAAGCGAAAACAGGTGCTTTTGACGGATGGAGTCCGCAGGAAAGCAGAGAGGGCCAAATTGTCTGGGGCATTTGAAAGAGTTCCAGGAGGCAGTGAGAACCAGCATTACTTTTCCCCGCTGGCACCTCTGCTGTGGCAGCAAAAGCTGGACGTTTGTCTTTTTTGCTCCTGAGGCTGCCGAAAGCGAAAACAAGTGCTTTTGAGGATGGAGTCCGCAGGAAAGCAGAGAGGGCCAAATTGTCTGGGGCATTTGAAAGAGTTCCAGGACGCAGTGAGAACCAGCATTACTTTTGCCCGCTGGCACCTTTGCTGTGGCAGCAAAAGCTGGACGTTTGTCTTTTTTGCTCCGGAGGTTGCCGAAAGCGAAAACAGGTGCTTTTGAGGATGGAGTCCGCAGGAAAGCAGAGAGGGCCAAATTGTCTGGGGCATTTGAAAGAGTTCCAGGAGGCAGTGAGAACCAGCATTACTTTTCCCCGCTGGCACCTTTGCTGTGGCAGCAAAAGCTGGACGTTTGTCTTTTTTGCTCCGGAGGCTGCCGAAAGCGAAAACAGGTGCTTTTGAGGATGGAGTCCGCAGGAAAGCAGAGAGGGCCAAATTGTCTGTGGCATTTGAAGAGGTTCCAGGAGGCAATGAGGACCAGCATCACTTTTCCCCGCTGGCACCTTTGCTGTGGCAGCAAAAGCTGGACGTTTGTCTTTTTTGCTCCTGAGGTTGCCGAAAGCGAAAACAGGTGCTTTTGAGGATGGAGTCCGCAGGAAAGCAGAGAGGGCCAAATTGTCTGTGGCATTTGAAGAGGTTCCAGGAGGCAATGAGGACCAGCATTACTTTTCCCTGCTGGCACCTTTGCTGTGGCAGCAAAAGCTGGACGTTTGTCTTTTTTGCTCTGGAGGCTGCCGAAAGCGAAAACAGGTGCTTTTGAGGATGGAGTCCGCAGGAAAGCAGAGAGGGCCAAATTGTCTGTGGCATTTGAAAGGGTTCCAGGAGGCAGTGAGAACCAGCATTACTTTTCCCCGCTGGCACCTTTGCTGTGGCAGGAAATCCTGGACGTTTTCTCTTTTTTGCTCCTGAGGTTGCCGAAAGCGAAAACAGGTGCTTTTGAGGATGGAGTCCGCAGGAAAGCAGAGAGGGCCAAATTGTCTGTGGCATTTGAAGAGGTTCCAGGAGGCAATGAGGACCAGCATTACTTTTCCCCGCTGGCACCTTTGCTGTGGCAGCAAAAGCTGGACGTTTGTCTTTTTTGCTCCTGAGGTTGCCGAAAGCGAAAACAGGTGCTTTTGAGGATGGAGTCCGCAGGAAAGCAGAGAGGTCCAAATTGTCTGTGGCATTTGAAGAGGTTCCAGGAGGCAATGAGGACCAGCATCACTTTTCCCCGCTGGCACCTTTGCTGTGGCAGCAAAAGGTGGACGTTTGTCTTTTTTGCTCCTGAGGTTGCCGAAAGCGAAAACAGGTGCTTTTGAGGATGGAGTCCGCAGGAAAGCAGAGAGGGCCAAATTGTCTGTGGCATTTGAAGAGGTTCCAGGAGGCAATGAGGACCAGCATTACTTTTCCCCGCTGGCACCTTTGCTGTGGCAGCAAAACCTGGACGTTTGTCTTTTTTGCTCCGGAGGCTGCCGAAAGCGAAAACAGGTGCTTTTGAGGATGGAGTCCGCAGGAAAGCAGAGAGGGCCAAATTGTCTGGGGCATTTGAAAGAGTTCCAGGAGGGAGTGAGAACCAGCATTACTTTTCCCCGCTGGCACCTCTGCTGTGGCAGCAAAAGCTGGACGTTTGTCTTTTTTGCTCCTGAGGATGCCGAAAGCGAAAACAAGTGCTTTTGAGGATGGAGTCCGCAGGAAAGCAGAGAGGGCCAAATTGTCTGGGGCATTTGAAAGAGTTCCAGGAGGCAGTGAGAACCAGCATTACTTTTCCCCGCTGGCACCTTTGCTGTGGCAGGAAAACCTGGACGTTTGTCTTTTTTGCTCCTGAGGTTGCCGAAAGCGAAAACAGGTGCTTTTGAGGATGGAGTCCGCAGGAAAGCAGAGAGGGCCAAATTGTCTGGGGCATTTGAAAGAGTTCCAGGAGGCAGTGAGAACCAGCATTACTTTTCCCCGCTGGCACCTTTGCTGTGGCAGCAAAAGCTGGACGTTTGTCTTTTTTGCTCCGGAGGCTGCCGAAAGCGAAAACAGGTGCTTTTGAGGATGGAGTCCGCAGGAAAGCAGAGAGGGCCAAATTGTCTGGGGCATTTGAAAGGGTTCCAGGAGGCAGTGAGAACCAGCATTACTTTTCCCCGCTGGCACCTTTGCTGTGGCAGTAAAAGCTGGACGTTTGTCTTTTTTGCTCCTGAGGTTGCCGAAAGCGAAAACAGGTGCTTTTGAGGATGGAGTCCGCAGGAAAGCAGAGAGGGCCAAATTGTCTGTGGCATTTGAAGAGGTTCCAGGAGGCAATGAGTACCAGCATCACTTTTCCCCGCTGGCACCTTTGCTGTGGCAGCAAAAGCTGGACGTTTGTCTTTTTTGCTCCTGAGGTTGCCGAAAGCGAAAACAGGTGCTTTTGAGGATGGAGTCCGCAGGAAAGCAGAGAGGGCCAAATTGTCTGTGGCATTTGAAAGGGTTCCAGGAGGCAGTGAGAACCAGCATTACTTTTCCCCGCTGGCACCTTTGCTGTGGCAGCAAAAGCTGGACGTTTGTCTTTTTTGCTCCGGAGGCTGCCGAAAGCGAAAACAGGTGTTTTTGAGGATGGAGTCCGCAGGAAAGCAGAGAGGGCCAAATTGTCTGGGGCATTTGAAAGAGTTCCAGGAGGCAGTGAGAACCAGCATCACTTTTCCCCGCTGGCACCTTTGCTGTGGCAGCAAAAGCTGGACGTTTGTCTTTTTTGCTCCTGAGGATGCTGAAAGCGAAAACAAGTGCTTTTGAGGATGGAGTCCGCAGGAAAGCAGAGAGGGCCAAATTGTCTGGGGCATTTGAAAGAGTTCCAGGAGGCAGTGAGAACCAGCATTACTTTTGCCCGCTGGCACCTTTGCTGTGGCAGGAAAACCTGGACGTTTGTCTTTTTTGCTCCTGAGGTTGCCGAAAGCGAAAACAGGTGCTTTTGAGGATGGAGTCCGCAGGAAAGCAGAGAGGGCCAAATTGTCTGTGGCATTTGAAGAGGTTCCAGGACGCAGTGAGAACCAGCATTACTTTTCCTAGCTGGCACCTTTGCTGTGGCAGCAAAACCTGGACGTTTGTCTTTTTTGCTCCGGAGGCTGCCGAAAGCGAAAACAGGTGCTTTTGAGGATGGAGTCTGCAGGAAAGCAGAGAGGGCCAAATTGTCTGTGGCATTTGAAGAGGTTCCAGGAGGCAATGAGGACCAGCATCACTTTTCCCCGCTGGCACCTTTGCTGTGGCAGCAAAAGCTGGACGTTTGTCTTTTTTGCTCCTGAGGTTGCCGAAAGCGAAAACAGGTGCTTTTGAGGATGGAGTCCGCAGGAAAGCAGAGAGGGCCAAATTGTCTGGGGCATTTGAAAGAGTTCCAGGAGGCAGTGAGAACCAGCATTACTTTTGCCCGCTGGCACCTTTGCTGTGGCAGCAAAAGCTGGACGTTTGTCTTTTTTGCTCCTGAGGATGCCGAAAGCGAAAACAGGTGCTTTTGAGGATGGAGTCCGCAGGAAAGCAGAGAGGGCCAAATTGTCTGGGGCATTTGAAGAGGTTCCAGGAGGCAATGAGGACCAGCATCACTTTTCCCCGCTGGCACCTTTGCTGTCGCAGCAAAAGGTGGACGTTTGTCTTTTTTGCTCCTGAGGTTGCCGAAAGCGAAAACAGGTGCTTTTGAGGATGGAGTCCGCAGGAAAGCAGAGAGGGCCAAATTGTCTGTGGCATTTGAAGAGGTTCCAGGAGGCAATGAGGACCAGCATTACTTTTCCCGGCTGGCACCTTTGCTGTGGCAGCAAAAGCTGGACGTTTGTCTTTTTTGCTCCGGAGGCTGCCGAAAGCGAAAACAGGTGCTTTTGAGGATGGAGTCCGCAGGAAAGCAGAGAGGGCCAAATAGTCTGGGGCATTTGAAAGGGTTCCAGGAGGCAGTGAGAACCAGCATTACTTTTCCCGGCTGGCACCTTTGCTGTGGCAGCAAAAGCTGGACGTTTGTCTTTTTTGCTCCTGAGGTTGCCGAAAGCGAAAACAGGTGCTTTTGAGGATGGAGTCCGCAGGAAAGCAGAGAGGGCCAAATTGTCTGGGGCATTTGAAAGAGTTCTAGGAGGTAGTGAGAACCAGCATTACTTTTCCCCGCTGGCACCTTTGCTGTGGCAGCAAAAGCTGGACGTTTGTCTTTTTTGCTCCTGACGCTACCGAAAGCGAAAACAGGTGCTTTTGAGGATGGAGTCCGCAGGAAAGCAGAGAGGGCCAAATTGTCTGGGGCATTTGAAGAGGTTCCAGGAGGCAGTGAGGACCAGCATCACTTTTCCCCGCTGGCACCTTTGCTGTGGCAGCAAAAGCTGGACGTTTGTCTTTTTTGCTCTGGAGGCTGCCGAAAGCGAAAACAGGTGCTTTTGAGGATGGAGTCCGCAGGAAAGCAGAGAGGGCCAAATTGTCTGTGGCATTTGAAGAGGTTCCAGGAGGCAATGAGGACCAGCATCACTTTTCCCCGCTGGCACCTTTGCTGTGGCAGCAAAAGCTGGACGTTTGTCTTTTTTGCTCCTGAGGCTGCCGAAATCGAAAACAGGTGCTTTTGAGGATGGAGTCCGCAGGAAAGCAGAGAGGGCCAAATTGTCTGGGGCATTTGAAAGAGTTCCAGGAGGCAGTGAGAACCAGCATTACTTTTCCCCGCTGGCACCTTTGCTGTGGCAGCAAAAGCTGGACGTTTGTCTTTTTTGCTCCTGAGGATGCCGAAAGCGAAAACAGGTGCTTTTGAGGATGGAGTCCGCAGGAAAGCAGAGAGGGCCAAATTGTCTGTGGCATTTGAAGAGGTTCCAGGAGGCAATGAGGACCAGCATCACTTTTCCCCGCTGGCACCTTTGCTGTGGCAGCAAAAGCTGGACGTTTGTCTTTTTTGCTCCAGAGGTTGCCGAAAGCGAAAACAGGTGCTTTTGAGGATGGAGTCCGCAGGAAAGCAGAGAGGGCCAAATTGTCTGTGGCATTTGAAGAGGTTCCAGGAGGCAATGAGGACCAGCATCACTTTTCCCCGCTGGCACCTTTGCTGTGGCAGCAAAAGCTGGCGTTTGTCTTTTTTGCTCCGGAGGCTGCCGAAAGCGAAAACAGGTGCTTTTGACGGATGGAGTCCGCAGGAAAGCAGAGAGGGCCAAATTGTCTGGGGCATTTGAAAGAGTTCCAGGAGGCAGTGAGAACCAGCATTACTTTTCCCCGCTGGCACCTCTGCTGTGGCAGCAAAAGCTGGACGTTTGTCTTTTTTGCTCCTGAGGCTGCCGAAAGCGAAAACAAGTGCTTTTGAGGATGGAGTCCGCAGGAAAGCAGAGAGGGCCAAATTGTCTGGGGCATTTGAAAGAGTTCCAGGACGCAGTGAGAACCAGCATTACTTTTGCCCGCTGGCACCTTTGCTGTGGCAGGAAAACCTGGACGTTTGTCGTTTTTGCTCCTGAGGATGCCGAAAGCGAAAACAAGTGCTTTTGAGGATGGAGTCCGCAGGAAAGCAGAGAGGGCCAAATTGTCTGTGGCATTTGAAAGAGTTCTAGGAGGTAGTGAGAACCAGCATTACTTTTCCCGGCTGGCACCTTTGCTGTGGCAGCAAAAGCTGGACGTTTGTCTTTTTTGCTCCGGAGGTTGCCGAAAGCGAAAACAGGTGCTTTTGAGGATGGAGTCCGCAGGAAAGCAGAGAGGGCCAAATTGTCTGGGGCATTTGAAAGAGTTCCAGGAGGCAGTGAGAACCAGCATTACTTTTCCCCGCTGGCACCTTTGCTGTGGCAGCAAAAGCTGGACGTTTGTCTTTTTTGCTCCGGAGGCTGCCGAAAGCGAAAACAGGTGCTTTTGAGGATGGAGTCCGCAGGAAAGCAGAGAGGGCCAAATTGTCTGTGGCATTTGAAGAGGTTCCAGGAGGCAATGAGGACCAGCATCACTTTTCCCCGCTGGCACCTTTGCTGTGGCAGCAAAAGCTGGACGTTTGTCTTTTTTGCTCCTGAGGTTGCCGAAAGCGAAAACAGGTGCTTTTGAGGATGGAGTCCGCAGGAAAGCAGAGAGGGCCAAATTGTCTGTGGCATTTGAAGAGGTTCCAGGAGGCAATGAGGACCAGCATTACTTTTCCCTGCTGGCACCTTTGCTGTGGCAGCAAAAGCTGGACGTTTGTCTTTTTTGATCCGGAGGCTGCCGAAAGCGAAAACAGGTGCTTTTGAGGATGGAGTCCGCAGGAAAGCAGAGAGGGCCAAATTGTCTGTGGCATTTGAAAGGGTTCCAGGAGGCAGTGAGAACCAGCATTACTTTTCCCCGCTGGCACCTTTGCTGTGGCAGGAAATCCTGGACGTTTTCTCTTTTTTGCTCCTGAGGTTGCCGAAAGCGAAAACAGGTGCTTTTGAGGATGGAGTCCGCAGGAAAGCAGAGAGGGCCAAATTGTCTGTGGCATTTGAAGAGGTTCCAGGAGGCAATGAGGACCAGCATTACTTTTCCCCGCTGGCACCTTTGCTGTGGCAGCAAAAGGTGGACGTTTGTCTTTTTTGCTCCTGAGGTTGCCGAAAGCGAAAACAGGTGCTTTTGAGGATGGAGTCCGCAGGAAAGCAGAGAGGGCCAAATTGTCTGTGGCATTTGAAGAGGTTCCAGGAGGCAATGAGGACCAGCATCACTTTTCCCCGCTGGCACCTTTGCTGTGGCAGCAAAAGCTGGACGTTTGTCTTTTTTGCTCCTGAGGTTGCCGAAAGCGAAAACAGGTGCTTTTGAGGATGGAGTCCGCAGGAAAGCAGAGAGGGCCAAATTGTCTGTGGCATTTGAAGAGGTTCCAGGAGGCAATGAGGACCAGCATTACTTTTCCCTGCTGGCACCTTTGCTGTGGCAGCAAAAGCTGGACGTTTGTCTTTTTTGATCCGGAGGCTGCCGAAAGCGAAAACAGGTGCTTTTGAGGATGGAGTCCGCAGGAAAGCAGAGAGGGCCAAATTGTCTGTGGCATTTGAAAGGGTTCCAGGAGGCAGTGAGAACCAGCATTACTTTTCCCCGCTGGCACCTTTGCTGTGGCAGGAAATCCTGGACGTTTTCTCTTTTTTGCTCCTGAGGTTGCCGAAAGCGAAAACAGGTGCTTTTGAGGATGGAGTCCGCAGGAAAGCAGAGAGGGCCAAATTGTCTGTGGCATTTGAAGAGGTTCCAGGAGGCAATGAGGACCAGCATTACTTTTCCCCGCTGGCACCTTTGCTGTGGCAGCAAAAGGTGGACGTTTGTCTTTTTTGCTCCTGAGGTTGCCGAAAGCGAAAACAGGTGCTTTTGAGGATGGAGTCCGCAGGAAAGCAGAGAGGGCCAAATTGTCTGTGGCATTTGAAGAGGTTCCAGGAGGCAATGAGGACCAGCATCACTTTTCCCCGCTGGCACCTTTGCTGTGGCAGCAAAAGGTGGACGTTTGTCTTTTTTGCTCCTGAGGTTGCCGAAAGCGAAAACAGGTGCTTTTGAGGATGGAGTCCGCAGGAAAGCAGAGAGGGCCAAATTGTCTGTGGCATTTGAAGAGGTTCCAGGAGGCAATGAGGACCAGCATTACTTTTCCCCGCTGGCACCTTTGCTGTGGCAGCAAAACCTGGACGTTTGTCTTTTTTGCTCCGGAGGCTGCCGAAAGCGAAAACAGGTGCTTTTGAGGATGGAGTCCGCAGGAAAGCAGAGAGGGCCAAATTGTCTGGGGCATTTGAAAGAGTTCCAGGAGGCAGTGAGAACCAGCATTACTTTTCCCCGCTGGCACCTTTGCTGTGGCAGGAAAACCTGGACGTTTGTCTTTTTTGCTCCTGAGGTTGCCGAAAGCGAAAACAGGTGCTTTTGAGGATGGAGTCCGCAGGAAAGCAGAGAGGGCCAAATTGTCTGGGGCATTTGAAAGAGTTCCAGGAGGCAGTGAGAACCAGCATTACTTTTCCCCGCTGGCACCTTTGCTGTGGCAGCAAAAGCTGGACGTTTGTCTTTTTTGCTCCGGAGGCTGCCGAAAGCGAAAACAGGTGCTTTTGAGGATGGAGTCCGCAGGAAAGCAGAGAGGGCCAAATTGTCTGGGGCATTTGAAAGGGTTCCAGGAGGCAGTGAGAACCAGCATTACTTTTCCCCGCTGGCACCTTTGCTGTGGCAGCAAAAGCTGGACGTTTGTCTTTTTTGCTCCTGAGGTTGCCGAAAGCGAAAACAGGTGCTTTTGAGGATGGAGTCCGCAGGAAAGCAGAGAGGGCCAAATTGTCTGTGGCATTTGAAGAGGTTCCAGGAGGCAATGAGTACCAGCATCACTTTTCCCCGCTGGCACCTTTGCTGTGGCAGCAAAAGCTGGACGTTTGTCTTTTTTGCTCCTGAGGTTGCCGAAAGCGAAAACAGGTGCTTTTGAGGATGGAGTCCGCAGGAAAGCAGAGAGGGCCAAATTGTCTGTGGCATTTGAAAGGGTTCCAGGAGGCAGTGAGAACCAGCATTACTTTTCCCCGCTGGCACCTTTGCTGTGGCAGCAAAAGCTGGACGTTTGTCTTTTTTGCTCCGGAGGCTGCCGAAAGCGAAAACAGGTGCTTTTGAGGATGGAGTCCGCAGGAAAGCAGAGAGGGCCAAATTGTCTGGGGCATTTGAAAGAGTTCCAGGAGGCAGTGAGAACCAGCATCACTTTTCCCCGCTGGCACCTTTGCTGTGGCAGCAAAAGCTGGACGTTTGTCTTTTTTGCTCCTGAGGATGCTGAAAGCGAAAACAAGTGCTTTTGAGGATGGAGTCCGCAGGAAAGCAGAGAGGGCCAAATTGTCTGGGGCATTTGAAAGAGTTCCAGGAGGCAGTGAGAACCAGCATTACTTTTGCCCGCTGGCACCTTTGCTGTGGCAGGAAAACCTGGACGTTTGTCTTTTTTGCTCCTGAGGTTGCCGAAAGCGAAAACAGGTGCTTTTGAGGATGGAGTCCGCAGGAAAGCAGAGAGGGCCAAATTGTCTGTGGCATTTGAAGAGGTTCCAGGACGCAGTGAGAACCAGCATTACTTTTCCTAGCTGGCACCTTTGCTGTGGCAGCAAAACCTGGACGTTTGTCTTTTTTGCTCCGGAGGCTGCCGAAAGCGAAAACAGGTGCTTTTGAGGATGGAGTCCGCAGGAAAGCAGAGAGGGCCAAATTGTCTGTGGCATTTGAAATAGTTCCAGGAGGTAGTGAGAACCAGCATTACTTTTCCCCGCTGGCACCTTTGCTGTGGCAGCAAAAGCTGGACGTTTGTCTTTTTTGCTCCTGAGGCTGCCGAAAGCGAAAACAGGTGCTTTTGAGGATGGAGTCCGCAGGAAAGCAGAGAGGGCCAAATTGTCTGGGGCATTTGAAAGGGTTCCAGGAGGCAGTGAGAACCAGCATTACTTTTCCCGGCTGGCACCTTTGCTGTGGCAGCAAAAGCTGGACGTTTGTCTTTTTTGCTCCGAAGGCTGCCGAAAGCGAAAACAGGTGCTTTTGAGGATGGAGTCCGCAGGAAAGCAGAGAGGGCCAAATTGTCTGTGGCATTTGAAAGAGTTCCAGGAGGCAGTGAGAACCAGCATTACTTTTGCCCGCTGGCACCTTTGCTGTGGCAGCAAAAGCTGGATGTTTGTCTTTTTTGCTCCGGAGGCTGACGAAAGCGAAAACAGGTGCTTTTGAGGATGGAGTCCGCAGGAAAGCAGAGAGGGCCAAATTGTCTGTGGCATTTGAAAGGGTTCCAGGAGGCAGTGAGAACCAGCATTACTTTTCCCCGCTGGCACATTTGCTGTGGCAGGAAAACCTGGACGTTTATCTTTTTTGCTTCTGAGGTTGCCGAAAGCGAAAAGAGGTGCTTTTGAGGATGGAGTCCGCAGGAAAGCAGAGAGGGCCAAATTGTCTGTGGCATTTGAAGAGGTTCCAGGAGGCAATGAGGACCAGCATTACTTTTCCCCGCTGGCACCTTTGCTGTGGCAGCAAAACCTGGACGTTTGTCTTTTTTGCTCCTGAGGCTGCCGAAAGCGAAAACAGGTGCTTTTGAGGATGGAGTCCGCAGGAAAGCAGAGAGGGCCAAATTGTCTGGGGCATTTGAAAGGGTTCCAGGAGGCAGTGAGAACCAGCATTACTTTTCCCGGCTGGCACCTTTGCTGTGGCAGCAAAAGCTGGACGTTTGTCTTTTTTGCTCCGAAGGCTGCCGAAAGCGAAAACAGGTGCTTTTGAGGATGGAGTCCGCAGGAAAGCAGAGAGGGCCAAATTGTCTGTGGCATTTGAAAGAGTTCCAGGAGGCAGTGAGAACCAGCATTACTTTTGCCCGCTGGCACCTTTGCTGTGGCAGCAAAAGCTGGATGTTTGTCTTTTTTGCTCCGGAGGCTGACGAAAGCGAAAACAGGTGCTTTTGAGGATGGAGTCCGCAGGAAAGCAGAGAGGGCCAAATTGTCTGTGGCATTTGAAAGGGTTCCAGGAGGCAGTGAGAACCAGCATTACTTTTCCCCGCTGGCACATTTGCTGTGGCAGGAAAACCTGGACGTTTATCTTTTTTGCTTCTGAGGTTGCCGAAAGCGAAAAGAGGTGCTTTTGAGGATGGAGTCCGCAGGAAAGCAGAGAGGGCCAAATTGTCTGTGGCATTTGAAGAGGTTCCAGGAGGCAATGAGGACCAGCATTACTTTTCCCCGCTGGCACCTTTGCTGTGGCAGCAAAACCTGGACGTTTGTCTTTTTTGCTCCTGAGGATGCCGAAAGCGAAAACAGGTGCTTTTGAGGATGGAGTCCGCAGGAAAGCAGAGAGGGCCAAATTGTCTGTGGCATTTGAAAGAGTTCCAGGAGGCAGTGAGAACCAGCATTACTTTTCCCGGCTGGCACCTTTGCTGTGGCAGCAAAAGCTGAACGTTTGTCTTTTTTGCTCCGGAGGCTGCCGAAAGCGAAAACAGGTGCTTTTGAGGATGCAGTCCGCAGGAAAGCAGAGAGGGCCAAATTGTCTGTGGCATTTGAAGAAGTTCCAGGAGGCAGTGAGAACCAGCATTACTTTTCCCCGCTGGCACCTTTGCTGTGGCAGCAAAAGCTGGACGTTTGTCTTTTTTGCTCCTGAGGTTGCCGAAAGCGAAAACAGGTGTTTTTGAGGATGGAGTCCGCAGGAAAGCAGAGAGGGCCAAATTGTCTGTGGCATTTGAAAGAGTTCCAGGAGGCAGTGAGAACCAGCATTACTTTTCCCCGCTGGCACCTCTGCTGTGGCAGCAAAAGCTGGACGTTTGTCTTTTTTGCTCCTGAGGATGCCGAAAGCGAAAACAGGTGCTTTTGAGGATGGAGTCCGCAGGAAAGCAGAGAGGGCCAAATTGTCTGTGGCATTTGAAAGAGTTCCAGGAGGCAGTGAGAACCAGCATTACTTTTCCCCGGTGGCACCTCTGCTGTGGCAGCAAAAGCTGGACGTTTGTCTTTTTTGCTCCTGAGGATGCCGAAAGCGAAAACAGGTGCTTTTGAGGATGGAGTCCGCAGGAAAGCAGAGAGGGCCAAATTGTCTGGGGCATTTGAAAGAGTTCCAGGAGGCAGTGAGAACCAGCATTACTTTTGCCCGCTGGCACCTTTGCTGTGGCAGGAAAACCTGGACGTTTGTCTTTTTTGCTCCTGAGGTTGCCGAAAGCGAAAACAGGTGCTTTTGAGGATGGAGTCCGCAGGAAAGCAGAGAGAGCCAAATTGTCTGTGGCATTTGAAGAGGTTCCAGGAGGCAATGAGGACCAGCATAACTTTTCCCCGCTGGCACCTTTGCTGTGGCAGCAAAACCTGGACGTTTGTCTTTTTTGCTTCTGAGGTTGCCGAAAGAGAAAACAGGTACTGTTGAGGATGGAGTCCGCAGGAAAGCAGAGAGGGCCAAATTGTCTGTGGCATTTGAAAAGGTTCCAGGACGCAGTGAGAACCAGCATTACTTTTCATAGCTGGCACCTTTGCTGTGGCAGCAAAAGCTGGACGTTTGTCTTTTTTGCTCCGGAGGTTGCCGAAAGCGAAAACAGGTGCTTTTGAGGATGGAGTCCGCAGGAAAGCAGAGAGGGCCAAATTGTCTGTTGCATTTGAAAGAGTTCCAGGAGGTAGTGAGAACCAGCATTACTTTTCCCCGCTGGCACCTTTGCTGTGGCAGCAAAAGCTGGACGTTTGTCTTTTTTGCTCCGGAGGCTGCCGAAAGGGAAAACAGGTGCTTTTGAGGATGGAGTCCGCAGGAAAGCAGAGAGGGCCAAATTGTCTGGGGCATTGTAAGAGGTTCCAGGAGGCAATGAGGACCAGCATCACTTTTCCCCGCTGGCACCTTTGCTGTGGCAGCAAAAGCTGGACGTTTGTCTTTTTTGCTCCTGAGGCTGCCGAAAGTGAAAACAGGTGCTTTTGAGGATGGAGTCCGCAGGAAAGCAGAGAGGGCCAAATTGTCTGTGGCATTTGAAAGAGTTCCAGGAGGCAGTGAGAACCAGCATTACTTTTCTTGGCTGGCACCTTTGCTGTGGCAGCAAAAGCTGGACGTTTGTCTTTTTTGCTCCGGAGGCTGCCGAAAGCGAAAACAGGTGCTTTTGAGGATGGAGTCCGCAGGAAAGCAGAGAGGGCCAAATTGTCTGGGGCATTTGAAAGGGTTCCAGGAGGCAGTGAGAACCAGCATTACTTTTGCCCGCTGGCACCTTTGCTGTGGCAGCAAAAGCTGGACGTTTATCTTTTTTGCTCCTGAGGTTGCCGAAAGCGAAAACAGGTGCTTTTGAGGATGGAGTCCGCAGGAAAGCAGAGAGGGCCAAATTGTCTGTGGCATTTGAAGAGGTTCCAGGAGGCAATGAGGACCAGCATTACTTTTCCCCGCTGGCACCTTTGCTGTGGCAGCAAAAGCTGGACGTTTGTCTTTTTTGCTCCTGAGGCTGCCGAAAGCGAAAACAGGTGCTTTTGAGGATGGAGTCCGCAGGAAAGCAGAGAGGGCCAAATTGTCTGTGGCATTTGAAAGAGTTCCAGGAGGCAGTGAGAACCAGCATTACTTTTCTTGGCTGGCACCTTTGCTGTGGCAGCAAAAGCTGGACGTTTGTCTTTTTTGCTCCGGAGGCTGCCGAAAGCGAAAACAGGTGCTTTTGAGGATGGAGTCCGCAGGAAAGCAGAGAGGGCCAAATTGTCTGTGGCATTTGAAAGAGTTCCAGGAGGCAGTGAGAACCAGCATTACTTTTCCCCGCTGGCACCTTTGCTGTGGCAGCAAAAGCTGGACGTTTGTCTTTTTTGCTCTGGAGGCTGCCGAAAGCGAAAACAGGTGCTTTTGAGGATGGAGTTTGCAGGAAAGCAGAGAGGGCCAAATTGTCTGTGGCTTTTGAAGAGGTTCCAGGAGGCAATGAGGACCAGCATTACTTTTCCCCGCTGGCACCTTTGCTGTGGCAGCAAAAGCTGGATGTTTGTCTTTTTTGCTCTGGAGGCTGCCGAAAGGGAAAAGTGGTGCTTTTGAGGATGGAGTCCGCAGGAAAGCAGAGAGGGCCAAATTGTCTGTGGCATTTGAAAGGGTTCCAGGAGGCAGTGAGAACCAGCATTACTTTTGCCCGCTGGCACCTTTGCTGTGGCAGCAAAACCTGGACGTTTGTCTTTTTTGCTCCTGAGGTTGCTGAAAGCGAAAACAGGTGCTTTTGAGGATGGAGTCCGCAGGAAAGTAGAGAGGGCCAAATTGTCTGTGGCATTTGAAAGGGTTGCAGGAGGCAGTGAGAACCAGCATTACTTTTCCCCGCTGGCACCTTTGCTGTGGCAGCAAAAGCTGGACGTTTGTCTTTTTTGCTCCGGAGGCTGCCGAAAGCGAAAACAGGTGCTTTTGAGGATGGAGTCCGCAGGAAAGCAGAGAGGGCCAAATTGTCTGGGGCATTTGAAGAGGTTCCAGGAGGCAATGAGGACCAGCATCACTTTTCCCCGCTGGCACCTTTGCTGTGGCAGCAAAAGCTGGACGTTTGTCTTTTTTGCTCCTGAGGTTGCCGAAAGCGAAAACAGGTGCTTTTGAGGATGGAGTCCGCAGGAAAGCAGAGAGGGCCAAATTGTCTGTGGCATTTGAAGAGGTTCCAGGAGGCAATGAGGACCAGCATTACTTTTCCCCGCTGGCACCTTTGCTGTGGCAGCAAAAGCTGGACGTTTGTCTTTTTTGCTCCGGAGGCTGCCGAAAGCGAAAACAGGTGCTTTTGAGGATGGAGTCCGCAGGAAAGCAGAGAGGGCCAAATTGTCTGTGGCATTTGAAAGAGTTCCAGGAGGCAGTGAGAACCAGCATTACTTTTCTTGGCTGGCACCTTTGCTGTGGCAGCAAAAGCTGGACGTTTGTCTTTTTTGCTCCGGAGGCTGCCGAAAGCGAAAACAGGTGCTTTTGAGGATGGAGTCCGCAGGAAAGCAGAGAGGGCCAAATTGTCTGGGGCATTTGAAAGGGTTCCAGGAGGCAGTGAGAACCAGCATTACTTTTGCCCGCTGGCACCTTTGCTGTGGCAGCAAAAGCTGGACGTTTATCTTTTTTGCTCCTGAGGTTGCCGAAAGCGAAAACAGGTGCTTTTGAGGATGGAGTCCGCAGGAAAGCAGAGAGGGCCAAATTGTCTGTGGCATTTGAAGAGGTTCCAGGAGGCAATGAGGACCAGCATTACTTTTCCCCGCTGGCACCTTTGCTGTGGCAGCAAAACCTGGACGTTTGTCGTTTTTGCTCCTGAGGTTGCCGAAAGCGAAAACAGGTGCTTTTGAGGATGGAGTCCGCAGGAAAGCAGAGAGGGCCAAATTGTTTGGGGCATTTGAAAGAGTTCCAGGAGGCAGTGAGAACCAGCATTACTTTTCCCCGCTGGCACCTTTGCTGTGGCAGCAAAAGCTGGACGTTTGTCTTTTTTGCTCTGGAGGCTGCCGAAAGCGAAAACAGGTGCTTTTGAGGATGGAGTCCGCAGGAAAGCAGAGAGGGCCAAATTGTCTGTGGCTTTTGAAGAGGTTCCAGGAGGCAATGATTACCAGCATTACTTTTCCCCGCTGGCACCTTTGCTGTGGCAGCAAAAGCTGGATGTTTGTCTTTTTTGCTCTAGGCTGCCGAAAGCGAAAAGTGGTGCTTTTGAGGATGGAGTCCGCAGGAAAGCAGAGAGGGCCAAATTGTCTGGGGCATTTGAAAGGGTTCCAGGAGGCAGTGAGAACCAGCATTACTTTTGCCCGCTGGCACCTTTGCTGTGGCAGCAAAACCTGGACGTTTGTCTTTTTTGCTCCGGAGGTTGCCGAAAGCGAAAACAGGTGCTTTTGAGGATGGAGTCCGCAGGAAAGTAGAGAGGGCCAAATTGTCTGTGGCATTTGAAAGGGTTCCAGGAGGCAGTGAGAACCAGCATTACTTTTCCCCGCTGGCACCTTTGCTGTGGCAGCAAAAGCTGGACGTTTGTCTTTTTTGCTCCTGAGGTTGCCGAAAGCGAAAACAGGTGTTTTTGAGGATGGAGTCCGCAGGAAAGCAGAGAGGGCCAAATTGTCTGTGGCATTTGAAAGAGTTCCAGGAGGCAGTGAGAACCAGCATTACTTTTCCCCGCTGGCACCTTTGCTGTGGCAGCAAAAGCTGGACGTTTGTCTTTTTTGCTCCTGAGGATGCCGAAAGCGAAAACAGGTGCTTTTGAGGATGGAGTCCGCAGGAAAGCAGAGAGGGCCAAATTGTCTGGGGCATTTGAAAGAGTTCCAGGAGGCAGTGAGAACCAGCATTACTTTTACCCGCTGGCACCTCTGCTGTGGCAGCAAAAGCTGGACGTTTTTCTTTTTTGCTCCTGAGGATGCCGAAAGCGAAAACAGGTGCTTTTGAGGATGGAGTCCGCAGGAAAGCAGAGAGGGCCAAATTGTCTGTGGCATTTGAAATAGTTCCAGGAGGCAGTGAGAACCAGCATTACTTTTCCCCGGTGGCACCTCTGCTGTGGCAGCAAAAGCTGGACGTTTGTCTTTTTTGCTCCTGAGGATGCCGAAAGCGAAAACAGGTGCTTTTGAGGATGGAGTCCGCAGGAAAGCAGAGAGGGCCAAATTGTCTGGGGCATTTGAAAGAGTTCCAGGAGGCAGTGAGAACCAGCATTATTTTTGCCCGCTGGCACCTTTGCTGTGGCTGGAAAACCTGGACGTTTGTCTTTTTTGCTCCTGAGGTTGCCGAAAGCGAAAACAGGTGCTTTTGAGGATGGAGTCCGCAGGAAAGCAGAGAGGGCCAAATTGTCTGTGGCATTTGAAGAGGTTCCAGGAGGCAATGAGGACCAGCATAACTTTTCCCCGCTGGCACCTTTGCTGTGGCAGCAAAACCTGGACGTTTGTCTTTTTTGCTTCTGAGGTTGCCGAAAGAGAAAACAGGTACTGTTGAGGATGGAGTCTGCAGGAAAGCAGAGAGGGCCAAATTGTCTGTGGCATTTGAAGAGGTTCCAGGACGCAGTGAGAACCAGCATTACTTTTCATAGCTGGCACCTTTGCTGTGGCAGCAAAACCTGGACGTTTGTCTTTTTTGCTCCTGAGGTTGCCGAAAGCGAAAACAGGTGCTTTTGAGGATGGAGTCCGCAGGAAAGCAGAGAGGGCCAAATTGTCTGTTGCATTTGAAAGAGTTCCAGGAGGTAGTGAGAACCAGCATTACTTTTCCCCGCTGGCACCTTTGCTGTGGCAGCAAAAGCTGGACGTTTGTCTTTTTTGCTCCGGAGGCTGCCGAAAGGGAAAACAGGTGCTTTTGAGGATGGAGTCCGCAGGAAAGCAGAGAGGGCCAAATTGTCTGGGGCATTTGAAGAGGTTCCAGGAGGCAATGAGGACCAGCATAACTTTTCCCCGCTGGCACCTTTGCTGTGGCAGCAAAACCTGGACGTTTGTCTTTTTTGCTTCTGAGGTTGCCGAAAGAGAAAACAGGTACTGTTGAGGATGGATTCCGCAGGAAAGCAGAGAGGGCCAAATTGTCTGTGGCATTTGAAGAGGTTCCAGGACGCAGTGAGAACCAGCATTACTTTTCCCCGCTGGCACCTTTGCTGTGGCAGCAAAACCTGGACGTTTGTCTTTTTTGCTCCTGAGGTTGCCGAAAGCGAAAACAGGTGCTTTTGAGGATGGAGTCCGCAGGAAAGCAGAGAGGGCCAAATTGTCTGTTGCATTTGAAAGAGTTCCAGGAGGTAGTGAGAACCAGCATTACTTTTCCCCGCTGGCACCTTTGCTGTGGCAGCAAAAGCTGGACGTTTGTCTTTTTTGCTCCGGAGGCTGCCGAAAGGGAAAACAGGTGCTTTTGAGGATGGAGTCCGCAGGAAAGCAGAGAGGGCCAAATTGTCTGTGGCATTTGAAGAGGTTCCAGGAGGCAATGAGGACCAGCATCACTTTTCCCCGCTGGCACCTTTGCTGTGGCAGCAAAAGCTGGACGTTTGTCTTTTTTGCTCCTGAGGTTGCCGAAAGCGAAAACAGGTGCTTTTGAGGATGGAGTCCGCAGGGAAGCAGAGAGGGCCAAATTGTCTGTGGCATTTGAAGAGGTTCCAGGAGGCAATGAGGACCAGCATTACTTTTCCCCGCTGGCACCTTTGCTGTGGCAGCAAAAGCTGGACGTTTGTCTTTTTACCACCGGAGGGCGCCGAAAGTGAAAAAAGGCGCTTTTGAGGATACAGTCCGCAGGAAAGCAGAGAGGGCCAAATTGTCTGTGGCATTTGAAAGAGTTCCAGGAGGCAGTGAGAACCAGCATTACTTTTCTTGGCTGGCACCTTTGCTGTGGCAGCAAAAGCTGGACGTTTGTCTTTTTTGCTCCTGAGGCTGCCGAAAGCGAAAACAGGTGCTTTTGAGGATGGAGTCCGCAGGAAAGCAAAGAGGGCCAAAGTGTCTGGGGCATTTGAAAGGGTTCCAGGAGGCAGTGAGAACCAGCATTACTTTTGCCCGCTGGCACCTTTGCTGTGGCAGGAAAACCTGGACGTTTGTCTTTTTTGCTCCTGAGGTTGCCGAAAGCGAAAACAGGTGCTTTTGAGGATGGAGTCCGCAGGAAAGCAGAGAGGGCCAAATTGTCTGTGGCATTTGAAGAGGTTCCAGGAGGCAATGAGGACCAGCATCACTTTTCCCCGCTGGCACCTTTGCTGTGGCAGCAGAAGCTGGACGTTTGTCTTTTTTGCTCCTGAGGTTGCCGAAAGCGAAAACAGGTGCTTTTGAGGATGGAGTCCGCAGGAAAGCAGAGAGTGCCAAATTGTCTGTGGCATTTGAAGAGGTTCCAGGAGGCAGTGAGGACCAGCATTACTTTTCCCCGCTGGCACCTTTGCTGTGGCAGCAAAAGCTGGACGTTTGTCTTTTTTGCTCCGGAGCCTGCCAAAAGCGAAAACAGGTGCTTTTGAGGATGGAGTCCGTAGGAAAGCAGAGAGGGCCAAATAGTCTGTGGCATTTGAACGGGTTCTGGGAGGTAGTGAGAACCAGCATTACTTTTCGCCGCTGGCCCATTTGCTGTGGCAGCAAAAGCTGGACGTTTGTCTTTTTTGCTCTGGAGGCTGCCGAAAGCGAAAACAGGTGCTTTTGAGGATGGAGTCCGCAGGAAAGCAGAGAGGGCCAAATTGTCTGTGGCGTTTGAAAGAGTTCCAGGAGGCAGTGAGAACCAGCATTACTTTTGCCCGCTGGCACCTTTGCTGTGGCAGCAAAAGCTGGACGTTTGTCTTTTTTGCTCCGGAGGCTGCCGAAAGCGAAAACAGGTGCTTTTGAGGATGGAGTCCGCAGGAAAGCAGAGAGGGCCAAATTGTCTGGGGCATTTGAAAGGGTTCCAGGAGGCAGTGAGAACCAGCATTACTTTTCCCCGCTGGCACCTTTGCTGTGGCAGGAAAACCTGGACGTTTGTCTTTTTTGCTCCTGAGGTTGCCGAAAGCGAAAACAGGTGCTTTTGAGGATGGAGTCCGCAGGAAAGCAGAGAGGGCCAAATTGTCTGTGGCATTTGAAGAGGTTCCAGGAGGCAATGAGGACCAGCATCACTTTTCCCCGCTGGCACCTTTGCTGTGGCAGCAAAAGCTGGACGTTTGTCTTTTTTGCTCCTGAGGTTGCCGAAAGCGAAAACAGGTGCTTTTGAGGATGGAGTCCGCAGGAAAGCAGAGAGGGCCAAATTGTCTGTGGCATTTGAAGAGGTTCCAGGAGGCAGTGAGGACCAGCATTACTTTTCCCCGGTGGCACCTTTGCTGTGGCAGCAAAAGCTGGACGTTTGTCTTTTTTGCTCCGGTCCCTGCCGAAAGCGAAAACAGGTGCTTTTGAGGATGGAGTCCGTAGGAAAGCAGAGAGGGCCAAATAGTCTGTGGCATTTGAACGGGTTCTAGGAGGTAGTGAGAACCAGCATTACTTTTCGCCGCTGGCACATTTGCTGTGGCAGCAAAAGCTGGACGTTTGTCTTTTTTGCTCTGGAGGCTGCCGAAAGCAAAAAGTGGTGCTTTTGAGGATGGAGTCCGCAGGAAAGCAGAGAGGGCCAAATTGTCTGGGGCATTTGAAAGGGTTCCAGGAGGCATTGAGAACCAGCATTACTTTTGCCCGCTGGCACCTTTGCTGTGGCAGCAAAAGCTGGACGTTTGTCTTTTTTGCTCCGGAGGTTGCCGAAAGCGAAAATAGGTGCTTTTGAGGATGGAGTCCGCAGGAAAGTAGAGAGGGCCAAATTGTCTGTGGCATTTGAAAGGGTTCCAGGAGGCAGTGAGAACCAGCATTACTTTTCCTGGCTGGCACCTTTGCTGTGGCAGCAAAAGCTGGACGTTTGTCTTTTTTGCTCCTGAGGTTGCCGAAAGCGAAAACAGGTGCTTTTGAGGATGGAGTCCGCAGGAAAGCAGAGAGGGCCAAATTGTCTGTTGCATTTGAAAGAGTTCCAGGAGGTAGTTAGAACCAGCATTACTTTTCCCCGCTGGCACCTTTGCTGTGGCAGCAAAAGCTGGACGTTTGTCTTTTTTGCTCCGGAGGCTGCCGAAAGGGAAAACAGGTGCTTTTGAGGATGGAGTCCGCAGGAAAGCAGAGAGGGCCAAATTGTCTGTGGCATTTGAAGAGGTTCCAGGAGGCAATGAGGACCAGCATCACTTTTCCCCGCTGGCACCTTTGCTGTGGCAGCAAAAGCTGGACGTTTGTCTTTTTTGCTCCTGAGGTTGCCGAAAGCGAAAACAGGTGCTTTTGAGGATGGAGTCCGCAGGAAAGCAGAGAGTGCCAAATTGTCTGTGGCATTTGAAGAGGGTCCAGGAGGCAGTGAGGACCAGCATTACTTTTCCCCGCTGGCACCTTTGCTGTGGCAGCAAAAGCTGGACGTTTGTCTTTTTTGCTCCGGAGCCTGCCGAAAGCGAAAACAGGTGCTTTTGAGGATGGAGTCCGTAGGAAAGCAGAGAGGGCCAAATAGTCTGTGGCATTTGAACGGGTTCTAGGAGGTAGTGAGAACCAGCATTACTTTTCGCCGCTGGCACCTTTGCTGTGGCAGCAAAAGCTGGACGTTTGTCTTTTTTGCTCTGGAGGCTGCCGAAAGCGAAAACAGGTGCTTTTGAGGATGGAGTCCGCAGGAAAGCAGAGAGGGCCAAATGGTCTGGGGCATTTGAAAGGGTTCCAGGAGGCAGTGAGAACCAGCATTACTTTTCCCCGGTGGCACCTCTGCTGTGGCAGCAATAGCTGGACGTTTGTCTTTTTTGCTCCGGAGGCTGCCGAAAGCGAAAACGGGTGCTTTTGAGGATGGAGTCCGCAGGAAAGCAGAGAGGGCCAAATTGTCTGGGGCATTTGAAAGGGTTCCAGGAGGCAGTGAGAACCAGCATTACTTTTCCCCGCTGGCACCTTTGCTGTGGCAGGAAAACCTGGACGTTTGTCTTTTTTGCTCCTGAGGTTGCCGAAAGCGAAAACAGGTGCTTTTGAGGATGGAGTCCGCAGGGAAGCAGAGAGGGCCAAATTGTCTGTGGCATTTGAAGAGGTTCCAGGAGGCAATGAGGACCAGCATTACTTTTCCCCGCTGGCACCTTTGCTGTGGCAGCAAAAGCTGGACGTTTGTCTTTTTACCACCGGAGGGCGCCGAAAGTGAAAAAAGGCGCTTTTGAGGATACAGTCCGCAGGAAAGCAGAGAGGGCCAAATTGTCTGTGGCGTTTGAAAGAGTTCCAGGAGGCAGTGAGAACCAGCATTACTTTTCTTGGCTGGCACCTTTGCTGTGGCAGCAAAAGCTGGACGTTTGTCTTTTTTGCTCCGGAGGCTGCCGAAAGCGAAAACAGGTGCTTTTGAGGATGGAGTCCGCAGGAAAGCAGAGAGGGCCAAATTGTCTGGGGCATTTGAAAGGGTTCCAGGAGGCAGTGAGAACCAGCATTACTTTTGCCCGCTGGCACCTTTGCTGTGGCAGGAAAAGCTGGACGTTTGTCTTTTTTGCTCCTGAGGTTGCCGAAAGCGAAAACAGGTGCTTTTGAAAATGGAGTCCGTAGGAAAGCAGAGAGGGCCAAATAGTCTGTGGCATTTGAACGGGTTTCAGGAGGTAGTGAGAACCAGCATTACTTTTCGCCGCTGGCACATTTGCTGTGGCAGCAAAAGCTGGACGTTTGTCTTTTTTGCTCTGGAGGCTGCCGAAAGCGAAAAGTGGTGCTTTTGAGGATGGAGTCCGCAGGAAAGCAGAGAGGGCCAAATTGTCTGGGGCATTTGAAAGGGTTCCAGGAGGCAGTGAGAACCAGCATTACTTTTGCCCGCTGGCACCTTTGCTGTGGCAGCAAAAGCTGGACGTTTGTCTTTTTTGCTCCGGAGGTTGCCGAAAGCGAAAACAGGTGCTTTTGAGGATGGAGTCCGCAGGAAAGTAGAGAGGGCCAAATTGTCTGTGGCATTTGAAAGGGTTCCAGGAGGCAGTGAGAACCAGCATTACTTTTCCCGGCTGGCACCTTTGCTGTGGCAGCAAAAGCTGGACGTTTGTCTTTTTTGCTCCGGAGGTTGCCGAAAGCGAAAACAGGTGCTTTTGAGGATGGAGTCCGCAGGAAAGCAGAGAGGGCCAAATTGTCTGTTGCATTTGAAAGAGTTCCAGGAGGTAGTTAGAACCAGCATTACTTTTCCCCGCTGGCACCTTTGCTGTGGCAGCAAAAGCTGGACGTTTGTCTTTTTTGCTCCGGAGGCTGCCGAAAGGGAAAACAGGTGCTTTTGAGGATGGAGTCCGCAGGAAAGCAGAGAGGGCCAAATTGTCTGTGGCATTTGAAGAGGTTCCAGGAGGCAATGAGGACCAGCATCATTTTTCCCTGCTGGCACCTTTGCTGTGGCAGCAAAAGCTGGACGTTTGTCTTTTTTGCTCCTGAGGTTGCCGAAAGCGAAAACAGGTGCTTTTGAGGATGGAGTCCGCAGGAAAGCAGAGAGGGCCAAATTGTCTGTGGCATTTGAAAGAGTTCCAGGAGGCAGTGAGAACCAGCATTACTTTTCTTGGCTGGCACCTTTGCTGTGGCAGCAAAAGCTGGACGTTTGTCTTTTTTGCTCCGGAGGCTGCCGAAAGCGAAAACAGGTGCTTTTGAGGATGGAGTCCGCAGGAAAGCAGAGAGGGCCAAATTGTCTGGGGCATTTGAAAGGGTTCCAGGAGGCAGTGAGAACCAGCATTACTTTTGCCCGCTGGCACCTTTGCTGTGGCAGGAAAACCTGGACGTTTGTCTTTTTTGCTCCTGAGGTTGCCGAAAGCGAAAACAGGTGCTTTTGAGGATGGAGTCCGCAGGAAAGCAGAGAGGGCCAAATTGTCTGTGGCATTTGAAGAGGTTCCAGGAGGCAATGAGGACCAGCATCACTTTTCCCAGCTGGAACCTTAGCTGTGGCAGCAAAAGCTGGACGTTTGTCTTTTTTGCTCCGGAGCCTGCCGAAAGCGAAAACAGGTGCTTTTGAGGATGGAGTCCGTAGGAAAGCAGAGAGGGCCAAATAGTCTGTGGCATTTGAACGGGTTCTAGGAGGTAGTGAGAACCAGCATTACTTTTCGCCGCTGGCACCTTTGCTGTGGCAGCAAAAGCTGGACGTTTGTCTTTTTTGCTCTGGAGGCTGCCGAAAGCGAAAACAGGTGCTTTTGAGGATGGAGTCCGCAGGAAAGCAGAGAGGGCCAAATGGTCTGGGGCATTTGAAAGGGTTCCAGGAGGCAGTGAGAACCAGCATTACTTTTCCCCGGTGGCACCTCTGCTGTGGCAGCAATAGCTGGACGTTTGTCTTTTTTGCTCCGGAGGCTGCCGAAAGCGAAAACGGGTGCTTTTGAGGATGGAGTCCGCAGGAAAGCAGAGAGGGCCAAATTTTCTGTGGCGTTTGAAAGAGTTCCAGGAGGCAGTGAGAACCAGCATTACTTTTCTTGGCTGGCACCTTTGCTGTGGCAGCAAAAGCTGGACGTTTGTCTTTTTTGCTCCGGAGGCTGCCGAAAGCGAAAACAGGTGCTTTTGAGGATGGAGTCCGCAGGAAAGCAGAGAGGGCCAAATTGTCTGGGGCATTTGAAAGGGTTCCAGGAGGCAGTGAGAACCAGCATTACTTTTGCCCGCTGGCACCTTTGCTGTGGCAGGAAAACCTGGACGTTTGTCTTTTTTGCTCCTGAGGTTGCCGAAAGCGAAAACAGGTGCTTTTGAGGATGGAGTCCGCAGGAAAGCAGAGAGGGCCAAATTGTCTGTGGCATTTGAAGAGGTTCCAGGAGGCAATGAGGACCAGCATCACTTTTCCCCGCTGGCACCTTTGCTGTGGCAGCAAAAGCTGGACGTTTGTCTTTTTTGCTCCTGAGGTTGCCGAAAGCGAAAACAGGTGCTTTTGAGGATGGAGTCCGCAGGAAAGCAGAGAGGGCCAAATTGTCTGTGGCATTTGAAGAGGTTCCAGGAGGCAGTGAGGACCAGCATTACTTTTCCCCGCTGGCACATTTGCTGTGGCAGCAAAAGCTGGACGTTTGTCTTTTTTGCTCCGGAGCCTGCCGAAAGCGAAAACAGGTGCTTTTGATGATGGAGTCCGTAGGAAAGCAGAGAGGGCCAAATAGTCTGTGGCATTTGAACGGGTTCTAGGAGGTAGTGAGAACCAGCATTACTTTTCGCCGCTGGCACATTTGCTGTGGCAGCAAAAGCTGGACGTTTGTCTTTTTTGCTCCTGAGGCTGCCGAAAGCGAAAACAGGTGCTTTTGAGGATGGAGTCCGCAGGAAAGCAGAGAGGGCCAAATGGTCTGGGGCATTTGAAAGGGTTCCAGGAGGCAGTGAGAACCAGCATTACTTTTCCCCGCTGGCACCTCTGCTGTGGCAGCAATAGCTGGACGTTTGTCTTTTTTGCTCCGGAGGATGCCGAAAGCGAAAACAGGTGCTTTTGAGGATGGAGTCCGCAGGAAAGCAGAGAGGGCCAAATTGTCTGGGGCATTTGAAAGGGTTCTAGGAGGTAGTGAGAACCAGCATTACTTTTCCCCGCTGGCACCTTTGCTGTGGCAGCAAAAGCTGGACGTTTGTCTTTTTTGCTCTGGAGGCTGCCGAAAGCGAAAACAGGTGCTTTTGAGGATGGAGTCCGCAGGAAAGCAGAGAGGGCCAAATTGTCTGTGGCTTTTGAAGAGGTTCCAGGAGGCAATGATTACCAGCATTACTTTTCCCCGCTGGCACCTTTGCTGTGGCAGCAAAAGCTGGATGTTTGTCTTTTTTGCTCTGGAGGCTGCCGAAAGCGAAAAGTGGTGCTTTTGAGGATGGAGTCCGCAGGAAAGCAGAGAGGGCCAAATTGTCTGGGGCATTTGAAAGGGTTCCAGGAGTCAGTGAGAACCAGCATTACTTTTGCCCGCTGGCACCTTTGCTGTGGCAGCAAAACCTGGACGTTTGTCTTTTTTGCTCCGGAGGTTGCCGAAAGCGAAAACAGGTGCTTTTGAGGATGGAGTCCGCAGGAAAGTAGAGAGGGCCAAATTGTCTGTGGCATTTGAAAGGGTTCCAGGAGGCAGTGAGAACCAGCATTACTTTTCCCCGCTGGCACCTTTGCTGTGGCAGCAAAAGCTGGACGTTTGTCTTTTTTGCTCCTGAGGTTGCCGAAAGCGAAAACAGGTGCTTTTGAGGATGGAGTCCGCAGGAAAGCAGAGAGGGCCAAATTGTCTGTGGCATTTGAAAGAGTTCCAGGAGGCAGTGAGAACCAGCATTACTTTTCCCCGCTGGCACCTCTGCTGTGGCAGCAAAAGCTGGACGTTTGTCTTTTTTGCTCCTGAGGATGCCGAAATCGAAAACAGGTGCTTTTGAGGATGGAGTCCGCAGGAAAGCAGAGAGGGCCAAATTGTCTGGGGCATTTGAAAGAGTTCCAGGAGGCAGTGAGAACCAGCATTACTTTTCCCCGCTGGCACCTCTGCTGTGGCAGCAAAAGCTGGACGTTTGTCTTTTTTGCTCCTGAGGATGCCGAAAGCGAAAACAGGTGCTTTTGAGGATGGAGTCCGCAGGAAAGCAGAGAGGGCCAAATTGTCTGGGGCATTTGAAAGAGTTCCAGGAGGCAGTGAGAACCAGCATTTCTTTTGCCCGCTGGCACCTTTGCTGTGGCAGGAAAACCTGGACGTTTGTCTTTTTTGCTCCTGAGGTTGCCGAAAGCGAAAACAGGTGCTTTTGAGGATGGAGTCCGCAGGAAAGCAGAGAGGGCCAAATTGTCTGTGGCATTTGAAGAGGTTCCAGGAGGCAATGAGGACCAGCATAACTTTTCATAGCTGGCACCTTTGCTGTGGCAGCAAAACCTGGACGTTTGTCTTTTTTGCTCCTGAGGTTGCCGAAAGAGAAAACAGGTGCTTTTGAGGATGGAGTCCGCAGGAAAGCAGAGAGGGCCAAATTGTCTGTTGCATTTGAAAGAGTTCCAGGAGGTAGTGAGAACCAGCATTACTTTTCCCCGCTGGCACCTTTGCTGTGGCAGCAAAAGCTGGACGTTTGTCTTTTTTGCTCCGGAGGCTGCCGAAAGGGAAAACAGGTGCTTTTGAGGATGGAGTCCGCAGGAAAGCAGAGAGGGCCAAATTGTCTGGGGCATTTGAAAGAGTTCCAGGAGGCAGTGAGAACCAGCATTACTTTTCCCTGCTGGCACCTCTGCTGTGGCAGCAAATGCTGGACGTTTGTCTTTTTTGCTCCTGAGGATGCCGAAAGCGAAAACAGGTGCTTTTGAGGATGGAGTCCGCAGGAAAGCAGAGAGGGCCAAATTGTCTGGGGCATTTGAAAGAGTTCCAGGAGGCAGTGAGAACCAGCATTACTTTTGCCCGCTGGCACCTTTGCTGTGGCAGGAAAACCTGGACGTTTGTCTTTTTTGCTCCTGAGGTTGCCGAAAGCGAAAACAGGTGCTTTTGAGGATGGAGTCCGCAGGAAAGCAGAGAGGGCCAAATTGTCTGTGGCATTTGAAGAGGTTCCAGGACGCAGTGAGAACCAGCATTACTTTTCATAGCTGGCACCTTTGCTGTGGCAGCAAAACCTGGACGTTTGTCTTTTTTGCTCCTGAGGTTGCCGAAAGAGAAAACAGGTGCTTTTGAGGATGGAGTCCGCAGGAAAGCAGAGAGGGCCAAATTGTCTGTTGCATTTGAAAGAGTTCCAGGAGGTAGTGAGAACCAGCATTACTTTTCCCCGCTGGCACCTTTGCTGTGGCAGCAAAAGCTGGACGTTTGTCTTTTTTGCTCCGGAGGCTGCCGAAATGGAAAACAGGTGCTTTTGAGGATGGAGTCCGCAGGAAAGCAGAGAGGGCCAAATTGTCTGTGGCATTTGAAGAGGTTCCAGGAGGCAATGAGGACCAGCATCACTTTTCCCCGCTGGCACCTTTGCTGTGGCAGCAAAAGCTGGACGTTTGTCTTTTTTGCTCCTGAGGTTGCCGAAAGCGAAAACAGGTGCTTTTGAGGATGGAGTCCGCAGGAAAGCAGAGAGGGCCAAATTGTCTGTGGCATTTGAAGAGGTTCCAGGAGGCAATGAGGACCAGCATTACTTTTCCCCGCTGGCACCTTTGCTGTGGCAGCAAAAGCTGGACGTTTGTCTTTTTTGCTCCTGAGGCTGCCGAAAGCGAAAACAGGTGCTTTTGAGGATGGAGTCCGCAGGAAAGCAGAGAGGGCCAAATTGTCTGTGGCATTTGAAAGAGTTCCAGGAGGCAGTGAGAACCAGCATTACTTTTCCGCGCTGGCACCTTTGCTGTGGCAGCAAAAGCTGGACGTTTGTCTTTTTTGCTCCGGAGGCTGCCGAAAGCGAAAACAGGTGCTTTTGAGGATGGAGTCCGCACGAAAGCAGAGAGGGCCAAATTGTCTGGGGCATTTGAAGAGGTTCCAGGACGCAGTGAGAACCAGCATTACTTTTGCCCGCTGGCACCTTTGCTGTGGCAGGAAAACCTGGACGTTTGTCTTTTTTGCTCCTGAGGTTGCCGAAAGCGAAAACAGGTGCTTTTGAGGATGGAGTCCGCAGGAAAGCAGAGAGGGCCAAATTGTCTGTGGCATTTGAAGAGGTTCCAGGAGGCAATGAGGACCAGCATCACTTTTCCCCGCTGGCACCTTTGCTGTGGCAGCAGAAGCTGGACGTTTGTCTTTTTTGCTCCTGAGGATGCCGAAAGCGAAAACAGGTGCTTTTGAGGATGGAGTCCGCAGGAAAGCAGAGAGGGCCAAATTGTCTGTGGCATTTGAAGAGGTTCCAGGAGGCAGTGAGGACCAGCATTACTTTTCCCTGCCGGCACCTTTGCTGTGGCAGCAAAAGCTGGACGTTTGTGTTTTTTGCTCCGGAGCCTGCCGAAAGGGAAAACAGGTGCTTTTGAGGATGGAGTCCGCAGGAAAGCAGAGAGGGCCAAATGGTCTGTGGCATTTGAAAGGGTTCCAGGAGGCAGTGAGAACCAGCATTACTTTTCCCCGCTGGCACCTCTGCTGTGGCAGCAATAGCTGGACGTTTGTCTTTTTTGCTCCGGAGGATGCCGAAAGCGAAAACAGGTGCTTTTGAGGATGGAGTCCGCAGGAAAGCAGAGAGGGCCAAATTGTCTGGGGCATTTGAAAGGGTTCTAGGAGGTAGTGAGAACCAGCATTACTTTTCCCCGCTGGCACCTTTGCTGTGGCAGCAAAAGCTGGACGCTTGTCTTTTTTGCTCTGGAGGCTGCCGAAAGCGAAAACAGGTGCTTTTGAGGATGGAGTCCGCAGGAAAGCAGAGAGGGCCAAATTGTCTGTGGCTTTTGAAGAGGTTCCAGGAGGCAATGAGGACCAGCATTACTTTTCCCCGCTGGCACCTTTGCTGTGGCAGCAAAAGCTGGATGTTTGTCTTTTTTGCTCTGGAGGCTGCCGAAAGCGAAAAGTGGTGCTTTTGAGGATGGAGTCCGCAGGAAAGCAGAGAGGGCCAAATTGTCTGGGGCATTTGAAAGGGTTCCAGGAGGCAGTGAGAACCAGCATTACTTTTGCCCGCTGGCACCTTTGCTGGATCAGCAAAAGCTGGACGTTTGTCTTTTTTGCTCCTGAGGTTGCCGAAAGCGAAAACAGGTGCTTTTGAGGATGGAGTCCGCAGGAAAGCAGAGAGGGCCAAATTGTCTGTTGCATTTGAAAGAGTTCCAGGAGGTAGTTAGAACCAGCATTACTTTTCCCCGCTGGCACCTTTGCTGTGGCAGCAAAAGCTGGACGTTTGTCTTTTTTGCTCCGGAGGCTGCCGAAAGGGAAAACAGGTGCTTTTGAGGATGGAGTCCGCAGGAAAGCAGAGAGGGCCAAATTGTCTGTGGCATTTGAAGAGGTTCCAGGAGGCAATGAGGACCAGCATCACTTTTCCCCGCTGGCACCTTTGCTGTGGCAGCAAAAGCTGGACGTTTGTCTTTTTTGCTCCTGAGGTTGCCGAAAGCGAAAACAGGTGCTTTTGAGGATGGAGTCCGCAGGAAAGCAGAGAGGGCCAAATTGTCTGTTGCATTTGAAAGAGTTCCAGGAGGTAGTGAGAACCAGCATTACTTTTCCCTGCCGGCACCTTTGCTGTGGCAGCAAAAGCTGGACGTTTGTCTTTTTTGCTCCTGAGGTTGCCGAAAACGAAAACAGGTGCTTTTGAGGATGGAGTCCGCAGGAAAGCAGAGAGGGCCAAATTGTCTGTTGCATTTGAAAGAGTTCCAGGAGGTAGTTAGAACCAGCATTACTTTTCCCCGCTGGCACCTTTGCTGTGGCAGCAAAAGCTGGACGTTTGTCTTTTTTGCTCCGGAGGCTGCCGAAAGGGAAAACAGGTGCTTTTGAGGATGGAGTCCGCAGGAAAGCAGAGAGGGCCAAATTGTCTGTGGCATTTGAAGAGGTTCCAGGAGGCAATGAGGACCAGCATCACTTTTCCCCGCTGGCACCTTTGCTGTGGCAGCAAAAGCTGGACGTTTGTCTTTTTTGCTCCTGAGGTTGCCGAAAACGAAAACAGGTGCTTTTGAGGATGGAGTCCGCAGGAAAGCAGAGAGGGCCAAATTGTCTGTTGCATTTGAAAGAGTTCCAGGAGGTAGTGAGAACCAGCATTACTTTTCCCCGCTGGCACCTTTGCTGTGGCAGCAAAAGCTGGACGTTTGTCTTTTTTGCTCCGGAGGCTGCCGAAAGGGAAAAGAGGTGCTTTTGAGGATGGAGTCCGCAGGAAAGCAGAGAGGGCCAAATTGTCTGTGGCATTTGAAGAGGTTCCAGGAGGCAATGAGGACCAGCATTACTTTTCCCCGCTGGCACCTTTGCTGTGGCAGCAAAAGCTGGACGTTTGTCTTTTTTGCTCCTGAGGCTGCCGAAAGCGAAAACAGGTGCTTTTGAGGATGGAGTCCGCAGGAAAGCAGAGAGGGCCAAATTGTCTGTGGCATTTGAAAGAGTTCCAGGAGGCAGTGAGAACCAGCATTACTTTTCCGCGCTGGCACCTTTGCTGTGGCAGCAAAAGCTGGACGTTTGTCTTTTTTGCTCCGGAGGCTGCCGAAAGCGAAAACAGGTGCTTTTGAGGATGGAGTCCGCAGGAAAGCAGAGAGGGCCAAATTGTCTGTGGCATTTGAAAGGGTTCCAGGAGGCAGTGAGAACCAGCATTACTTTTGCCCGCTGGCACCTTTGCTGTGGCAGGAAAACCTGGACGTTTGTCTTTTTTGCTCCTGAGGTTGCCGAAAGCGAAAACAGGTGCTTTTGAGGATGGAGTCCGCAGGAAAGCAGAGAGGGCCAAATTGTCTGTGGCATTTGAAGAGGTTCCAGGAGGCAATGAGGACCAGCATCACTTTTCCCCGCTGGCACCTTTGCTGTGGCAGCAGAAGCTGGACGTTTGTCTTTTTTGCTCCTGAGGTTGCCGAAAGCGAAAACAGGTGCTTTTGAGGATGGAGTCCGCAGGAAAGCAGAGAGGGCCAAATTGTCTGTGGCATTTGAAGAGGTTCCAGGAGGCAGTGAGGACCAGCATTACTTTTCCCCGCCGGCACCTTTGCTGTGGCAGCAAAAGCTGGACGTTTGTCTTTTTTGCTCCGGAGCCTGCCGAAAGCGAAAACAGGTGCTTTTGAGGATGGAGTCCGTAGGAAAGCAGAGAGGGCCAAATAGTCTGTGGCATTTGAACGGGTTCTAGGAGGTAGTGAGAACCAGCATTACTTTTCGCCGCTGGCACCTTTGCTGTGGCAGCAAAAGCTGGACGTTTGTCTTTTTTGCTCTGGAGGCTGCCGAAAGCGAAAACAGGTGCTTTTGAGGATGGAGTCCGCAGGAAAGCAGAGAGGGCCAAATGGTCTGGGGCATTTGAAAGGGTTCCAGGAGGCAGTGAGAACCAGCATTACTTTTCCCCGCTGGCACCTCTGCTGTGGCAGCAATAGCTGGACGTTTGTCTTTTTTGCTCCGGAGGATGCCGAAAGCGAAAACAGGTGCTTTTGAGGATGGAGTCCGCAGGAAAGCAGAGAGGGCCAAATTGTCTGGGGCATTTGAAAGGGTTCTAGGAGGTAGTGAGAACCAGCATTACTTTTCCCCGCTGGCACCTTTGCTGTGGCAGCAAAAGCTGGACGCTTGTCTTTTTTGCTCTGGAGGCTGCCGAAAGCGAAAACAGGTGCTTTTGAGGATGGAGTCCGCAGGAAAGCAGAGAGGGCCAAATTGTCTGTGGCTTTTGAAGAGGTTCCAGGAGGCAATGAGGACCAGCATTACTTTTCCCCGCTGGCACCTTTGCTGTGGCAGCAAAAGCTGGACGTTTGTCTTTTTTGCTCTGGAGGCTGCCGAAAGCGAAAAGTGGTGCTTTTGAGGATGGACTCCGCAGGAAAGCAGAGAGGGCCAAATTGTCTGGGGCATTTGAAAGGGTTCCAGGAGGCAGTGAGAACCAGCATTACTTTTGCCCGCTGGCACCTTTGCTGTGGCAGCAAAAGCTGGACGTTTGTCTTTTTTGCTCCGGAGGTTGCCGAAAGCGAAAACAGGTGCTTTTGAGGATGGAGTCCGCAGGAAAGTAGAGAGGGCCAAATGGTCTGTGGCATTTGAAAGGGTTCCAGGAGGCAGTGAGAACCAGCATTACTTTTCCCGGCTGGCACCTTTGCTGTGGCAGCAAAAGCTGGACGTTTGTCTTTTTTGCTCCTGAGGTTGCCGAAAGCGAAAACAGGTGCTTTTGAGGATGGAGTCCGCAGGAAAGCAGAGAGGGCCAAATTGTCTGTTGCATTTGAAAGAGTTCCAGGAGGTAGTTAGAACCAGCATTACTTTTCCCCGCTGGCACCTTTGCTGTGGCAGCAAAAGCTGGACGTTTGTCTTTTTTGCTCCGGAGGCTGCCGAAAGGGAAAACAGGTGCTTTTGAGGATGGAGTCCGCAGGAAAGCAGAGAGGGCCAAATTGTCTGTGGCATTTGAAGAGGTTCCAGGAGGCAATGAGGACCAGCATCACTTTTCCCCGCTGGCACCTTTGCTGTGGCAGCAAAAGCTGGACGTTTGTCTTTTTTGCTCCTGAGGTTGCCGAAAGCGAAAACAGGTGCTTTTGAGGATGGAGTCCGCAGGAAAGCAGAGAGGGCCAAATTGTCTGTTGCATTTGAAAGAGTTCCAGGAGGTAGTGAGAACCAGCATTACTTTTCCCCGCTGGCACCTTTGCTGTGGCAGCAAAAGCTGGTCGTTTGTCTTTTTTGCTCCTGAGGTTGCCGAAAACGAAAACAGGTGCTTTTGAGGATGGAGTCCGCAGGAAAGCAGAGAGGGCCAAATTGTCTGTTGCATTTGAAAGAGTTCCAGGAGGTAGTTAGAACCAGCATTACTTTTCCCCGCTGGCACCTTTGCTGTGGCAGCAAAAGCTGGACGTTTGTCTTTTTTGCTCCGGAGGCTGCCGAAAGGGAAAACAGGTGCTTTTGAGGATGGAGTCCGCAGGAAAGCAGAGAGGGCCAAATTGTCTGTGGCATTTGAAGAGGTTCCAGGAGGCAATGAGGACCAGCATCACTTTTCCCCGCTGGCACCTTTGCTGTGGCAGCAAAAGCTGGACGTTTGTCTTTTTTGCTCCTGAGGTTGCCGAAAGCGAAAACAGGTGCTTTTGAGGATGGAGTCCGCAGGAAAGCAGAGAGGGCCAAATTGTCTGTTGCATTTGAAAGAGTTCCAGGAGGTAGTGAGAACCAGCATTACTTTTCCCCGCTGGCACCTTTGCTGTGGCAGCAAAAGCTGGACGTTTGTCTTTTTTGCTCCGGAGGCTGCCGAAAGGGAAAACAGGTGCTTTTGAGGATGGAGTCCGCAGGAAAGCAGAGAGGGCCAAATTGTCTGGGGCATTTGAAGAGGTTCCAGGAGGCAATGAGGACCAGCATCACTTTTCCCCGCTGGCACCTTTGCTGTGGCAGCAAAAGCTGGACGTTTGTCTTTTTTGCTCCTGAGGTTGCCGAAAGCGAAAACAGGTGCTTTTGAGGATGGAGTCCGCAGGAAAGCAGAGAGGGCCAAATTGTCTGTGGCATTTGAAGAGGTTCCAGGAGGCAATGAGGACCAGCATTACTTTTCCCCGCTGGCACCTTTGCTGTGGCAGCAAAAGCTGGACGTTTGTCTTTTTTGCTCCGGAGGCTGCCGAAAGCGAAAACAGGTGCTTTTGAGGATGGAGTCCGCAGGAAAGCAGAGAGGGCCAAATTGTCTGTGGCATTTGAAAGGGTTCCAGGAGGCAGTGAGAACCAGCATTACTTTTGCCCGCTGGCACCTTTGCTGTGGCAGGAAAACCTGGACGTTTGTCTTTTTTGCTCCTGAGGTTGCCGAAAGCGAAAACAGGTGCTTTTGAGGATGGAGTCCGCAGGAAAGCAGAGAGGGCCAAATTGTCTGTGGCATTTGAAGAGGTTCCAGGAGGCAATGAGGACCAGCATCACTTTTCCCCGCTGGCACCTTTGCTGTGGCAGCAGAAGCTGGACGTTTGTCTTTTTTGCTCCTGAGGTTGCCGAAAGCGAAAACAGGTGCTTTTGAGGATGGAGTCCGCAGGAAAGCAGAGAGGGCCAAATTGTCTGTGGCATTTGAAGAGGTTCCAGGAGGCAGTGAGGACCAGCATTACTTTTCCCCGCCGGCACCTTTGCTGTGGCAGCAAAAGCTGGACGTTTGTCTTTTTTGCTCCGGAGCCTGCCGAAAGCGAAAACAGGTGCTTTTGAGGATGGAGTCCGTAGGAAAGCAGAGAGGGCCAAATAGTCTGTGGCATTTGAACGGGTTCCAGGAGGCAGTGAGAACCAGCATTACTTTTCGCCGCTGGCACCTTTGCTGTGGCAGCAAAAGCTGGACGTTTGTCTTTTTTGCTCTGGAGGCTGCCGAAAGCGAAAACAGGTGCTTTTGAGGATGGAGTCCGCAGGAAAGCAGAGAGGGCCAAATGGTCTGGGGCATTTGAAAGGGTTCCAGGAGGCAGTGAGAACCAGCATTACTTTTCCCCGCTGGCACCTCTGCTGTGGCAGCAATAGCTGGACGTTTGTCTTTTTTGCTCCGGAGGATGCCGAAAGCGAAAACAGGTGCTTTTGAGGATGGAGTCCGCAGGAAAGCAGAGAGGGCCAAATTGTCTGGGGCATTTGAAAGGGTTCTAGGAGGTAGTGAGAACCAGCATTACTTTTCCCCGCTGGCACCTTTGCTGTGGCAGCAAAAGCTGGACGCTTGTCTTTTTTGCTCTGGAGGCTGCCGAAAGCGAAAACAGGTGCTTTTGAGGATGGAGTCCGCAGGAAAGCAGAGAGGGCCAAATTGTCTGTGGCTTTTGAAGAGGTTCCAGGAGGCAATGAGGACCAGCATTACTTTTCCCCGCTGGCACCTTTGCTGTGGCAGCAAAAGCTGGATGTTTGTCTTTTTTGCTCTGGAGGCTGCCGAAAGCGAAAAGTGGTGCTTTTGAGGATGGAGTCCGCAGGAAAGCAGAGAGGGCCAAATTGTCTGGGGCATTTGAAAGGGTTCCAGGAGGCAGTGAGAACCAGCATTACTTTTGCCCGCTGGCACCTTTGCTGTGGCAGCAAAAGCTGGACGTTTGTCTTTTTTGCTCCGGAGTTTGCCGAAAGCGAAAACAGGTGCTTTTGAGGATGGAGTCCGCAGGAAAGTAGAGAGGGCCAAATGGTCTGGGGCATTTGAAAGGGTTCCAGGAGGCAGTGAGAACCAGCATTACTTTTCCCGGCTGGCACCTTTGCTGTGGCAGCAAAAGCTGGACGTTTGTCTTTTTTGCTCCTGAGGTTGCCGAAAGCGAAAACAGGTGCTTTTGAGGATGGAGTCCGCAGGAAAGCAGAGAGGGCCAAATTGTCTGTGGCATTTGAAAGAGTTCCAGGAGGTAGTTAGAACCAGCATTACTTTTCCCCGCTGGCACCTTTGCTGTGGCAGCAAAAGCTGGACGTTTGTCTTTTTTGCTCCGGAGGCTGCCGAAAGGGAAAACAGGTGCTTTTGAGGATGGAGTCCGCAGGAAAGCAGAGAGGGCCAAATTGTCTGTGGCATTTGAAGAGGTTCCAGGAGGCAATGAGGACCAGCATCACTTTTCCCCGCTGGCACCTTTGCTGTGGCAGCAAAAGCTGGACGTTTGTCGTTTTTGCTCCGGAGGCTGCCGAAAGCGAAAACAGGTGCTTTTGAGGATGGAGTCCGCAGGAAAGCAGAGAGGGCCAAATTGTCTGGGGCATTTGAAAGGGTTCCAGGAGGCAGTGAGAACCAGCATTACTTTTCCCCGCTGGCACCTTTGCTGTGGCAGCAAAACCTGGACGTTTGTCGTTTTTGCTCCGGAGGCTGCCGAAAGCGAAAACAGGTGCTTTTGAGGATGGAGTCCGCAGGAAAGCAGAGAGGGCCAAATTGTCTGGGGCATTTGAAAGGGTTCCAGGAGGCAGTGAGAACCAGCATTACTTTTGCCCGCTGGCACCTTTGCTGTGGCAGGAAAACCTGGACGTTTGTCTTTTTTGCTCCTGAGGTTGCCGAAAGCGAAAACAGGTGCTTTTGAGGATGGAGTCCGCAGGAAAGCAGAGAGGGCCAAATTGTCTGTGGCTTTTGAAGAGGTTCCAGGAGGCAATGAGGACCAGCATTACTTTTCCCCGCTGGCACCTTTGCTGTGGCAGCAAAAGCTGGACGTTTGTCTTTTTTGCTCCTGAGGTTGCCGAAAGCGAAAACAGGTGCTTTTGAGGATGGAGTCCGCAGGAAAGCAGAGAGGGCCAAATAGTCTGGGGCATTTGAAAGGGTTCCAGGAGGCAGTGAGAACCAGCATTACTTTTCCCCGGTGGCACCTCTGCTGTGGCAGCAAAAGCTGGACGTTTGTCTTTTTTGCTCCGGAGGTTGCCGAAAGCGAAAACAGGTGCTTTTGAGGATGGAGTCCGCAGGAAAGTAGAGAGGGCCAAATGGTCTGTGGCATTTGAAAGGGTTCCAGGAGGCAGTGAGAACCAGCATTACTTTTCCCGGCTGGCACCTTTGCTGTGGCAGCAAAAGCTGGACGTTTGTCTTTTTTGCTCCTGAGGTTGCCGAAAGCGAAAACAGGTGCTTTTGAGGATGGAGTCCGCAGGAAAGCAGAGAGGGCCAAATTGTCTGTGGCATTTGAAAGAGTTCCAGGAGGTAGTTAGAACCAGCATTACTTTTCCCCGCTGGCACCTTTGCTGTGGCAGCAAAAGCTGGACGTTTGTCTTTTTTGCTCCGGAGGCTGCCGAAAGGGAAAACAGGTGCTTTTGAGGATGGAGTCCGCAGGAAAGCAGAGAGGGCCAAATTGTCTGTGGCATTTGAAGAGGTTCCAGGAGGCAATGAGGACCAGCATCACTTTTCCCCGCTGGCACCTTTGCTGTGGCAGCAAAAGCTGGACGTTTGTCTTTTTTGCTCCTGAGGTTGCCGAAAGCGAAAACAGGTGCTTTTGAGGATGGAGTCCGCAGGAAAGCAGAGAGGGCCAAATTGTCTGTGGCATTTGAAAGAGTTCCAGGAGGCAGTGAGAACCAGCATTACTTTTCTTGGCTGGCACCTTTGCTGTGGCAGCAAAAGCTGGACGTTTGTCTTTTTTGCTCCGGAGGCTGCCGAAAGCGAAAACAGGTGCTTTTGAGGATGGAGTCCGCAGGAAAGCAGAGAGGGCCAAATTGTCTGGGGCATTTGAAAGGGTTCCAGGAGGCAGTGAGAACCAGCATTACTTTTGCCCGCTGGCACCTTTGCTGTGGCAGGAAAACCTGGACGTTTGTCTTTTTTGCTCCTGAGGTTGCCGAAAGCGAAAACAGGTGCTTTTGAGGATGGAGTCCGCAGGAAAGCAGAGAGGGCCAAATTGTCTGTGGCATTTGAAGAGGTTCCAGGAGGCAATGAGGACCAGCATCACTTTTCCCCGCTGGCACCTTTGCTGTGGCAGCAGAAGCTGGACGTTTGTCTTTTTTGCTCCGGAGGCTGCCGAAAGCGAAAACAGGTGCTTTTGAGGATGGAGTCCGCAGGAAAGCAGAGAGTGCCAAATTGTCTGTGGCATTTGAAGAGGGTCCAGGAGGCAGTGAGGACCAGCATTACTTTTCCCCGCTGGCACCTTTGCTGTGGCAGCAAAAGCTGGACGTTTGTCTTTTTTGCTCCGGAGCCTGCCGAAAGCGAAAACAGGTGCTTTTGAGGATGGAGTCCGTAGGAAAGCAGAGAGGGCCAAATAGTCTGTGGCATTTGAACGGGTTCTAGGAGGTAGTGAGAACCAGCATTACTTTTCGCCGCTGGCACCTTTGCTGTGGCAGCAAAAGCTGGACGTTTGTCTTTTTTGCTCCTGAGGTTGCCGAAAGCGAAAACAGGTGCTTTTGAGGTTGGAGTCCGCAGGAAAGTAGAGAGGGCCAAATTGTCTGTGGCATTTGAAAGGGTTCCAGGAGGCAGTGAGAACCAGCATTACTTTTCCCCGCTGGCACCTTTGCTGTGGCAGCAAAAGCTGGACGTTTGTCTTTTTTGCTCCTGAGGTTGCCGAAAGCGAAAACAGGTGCTTTTGAGGATGGAGTCCGCAGGAAAGCAGAGAGGGCCAAATTGTCTGGGGCATTTGAAAGAGTTCCAGGAGGCAGTGAGAACCAGCATTACTTTTCCCCGCTGGCACCTCTGCTGTGGCAGCAAAAGCTGGACGTTTGTCTTTTTTGCTCCTGAGGATGCCGAAAGCGAAAACAGGTGCTTTTGAGGATGGAGTCCACAGGAAAGCAGAGAGGGCCAAATTGTCTGGGGCATTTGAAAGGGATCCAGGAGGCAGTGAGAACCAGCATTACTTTTGCCCGCTGGCACCCTTGCTGTGGCAGGAAAACCTGGACGTTTGTCTTTTTTGCTCCGGAGGTTGCCGAAAGCGAAAACAGGTGCTTTTGAGGATGGAGTCCGCAGGAAAGCAGAGAGGGCCAAATTGTCTGTGGCATTTGAAGAGGTTCCAGGAGGCAATGAGGACCAGCATTACTTTTCCCCGCTGGCACCTTTGCTGTGGCAGCAAAAGCTGGACGTTTGTCTTTTTTGCTCCTGAGGTTGCCGAAAGCGAAAACAGGTGCTTTTGAGGATGGAGTCCGCAGGAAAGCAGAGAGGGCCAAATTGTCTGTGGCATTTGAAGAGGTTTCAGGAGGCAATGAGGACCAGCATTACTTTTCCCCGCTGGCACCTTTGCTGTGGCAGCAAAAGCTGGACGTTTGTCTTTTTTGCTCCGGAGGCTGCCGAAAGCGAAAACAGGTGCTTTTGAGGATGGAGTCCGCAGGAAAGCAGAGAGGGCCAAATAGTCTGTGGCATTTGAAAGGGTTCCAGGAGGCAGTGAGAACCAGCATTACTTTTCCCGGCTGGCACCTTTGCTGTGGCAGCAAAAGCTGGACGTTTGTCTTTTTTGCTCCGGAGGTTGCCGAAAGCGAAAACAGGTGCTTTTGAGGATGGAGTCCGCAGGAAAGCAGAGAGGGCCAAATTGTCTGTGGCATTTGTAGAGGTTCCAGGACACAATAAGGACCAGCATTACTTTTCCCCGCTGGCACCTTTGCTGTGGCAGCAAAACCTGGACGTTTGTCTTTTTTGCTCCGGAGGCTGCCGAAAGCGAAAACAGGTGCTTTTGAGAATGGAGTCCGCAGGAAAGCAGAGAGGGCCAAATTGTCTGGGGCATTTCAAGGGGTTCCAGGAGGCAGTTAGAACCAGCATTACTTTTCCCCGCTGGCACCTTTGCTGTGGCAGCAATACCTGGACGTTTGTCTTTTTTGCTCCGGAGGTTGCCAAAAGCGAAAACAGGTGCTTTTGAGGATGGAGTCCGCAGGAAAGCAGAGAGGGCCAAATTGTCTGTGGCATTTGAAGAGGTTCCAGGAGGCAGTGAGAACCAGCATTACTTTTCCCCGCTGGCACCTTTGCTGTGGCAGCAAAACCTGGACGTTTGTCTTTTTACCACCGGAGGGCGCCGACAGTGAAAAAAGGCGCTTTTGAGGATAGAGTCCGCAGGAAAGCAGAGAGGGCCAAATGGTCTGGGGCATTTGAAGGGGTTCCAGGAGGCAGTGAGGACCAGCATTACTTTTCCCCGCTGGCACCTTTGCTGTGGCAGCAAAAGCTGGACGTTTGTCTTTTTTGCTCCGGAGGTTGCCGAAAGGGAAAACAGGTGCTTTTGAGGATGGAGTCCGCAGGAAAGCAGAGAGGGCCAAATTGTCTGTGGCATTTGAAAGAGTTCCAGGAGGCAGTGAGAACCAGCATTACTTTTCCCCGCTGGCACCTTTGCTGTGGCAGCAAAAGCTGGATGTTTGTCTTTTTTGCTCTGGAGGATGCCGAAAGCGAAAAAAGGTGCTTTTGAGGATAGAGTCCGCAGGAAAGCAGAGAAGGCCAAATGGTCTGGGGCATTTGAAGGGGTTCCAGGAGGCAGTGAGGACCAGCATTACTTTTCCCCGCTGGCACCTTTGCTGTGGCAGCAAAAGCTGGACGTTTGTCTTTTTTGCTCCGGAGGCTGCCGAAAGCGAAAACAGGTGCTTTTGAGGATGGAGTCCGCAGGAAAGCAGAGAGGGCCAAATTGTCTGGGGCATTTGAAAGAGTTCCAGGAGGCAGTGAGAACCAGCATTACTTTTCCCCGCTGGCACCTTTGCTGTGGCAGCAAAAGCTGGACGTTTGTCTTTTTACCACCGGAGGGCGCCGAAAGTTAAAAAAGGCGCTTTTGAGGATAGAGTCCGCAGGAAAGCAGAGAGGGCCAAATGGTCTGTGGCATTTGAAGGGGTTCCAGGAGGCAGTGAGGACCAGCATTACTTTTCCCCGCTGGCACCTTTGCTGTGGCAGCAAAAGCTGGACGTTTGTCTTTTTTGCTCCGGAGGCTGCCGAAAGCGAAAACAGGTGCTTTTGAGGATGGAGTCCGCAGGAAAGCAGAGAGTGCCAAATTGTCTGTGGCATTTGAAGAGGTTCCAGGAGGCAATGAGGACCAGCATCACTTTTCCCCGCTGGCACCTTTGCTGTGGCAGCAAAAGCTGGACGTTTGTCTTTTTACCACCGGAGGGCGCCGAAAGTGAAAAAAGGCGCTTTTGAGGATAGAGTCCGCAGGAAAGCAGAGAGGGCCAAATGGTCTGTGGCATTTGAAGGGGTTCCAGGAGGCAGTTAGAACCAGCATTACTTTTCCCCGCTGGCACCTTTGCTGTGGCAGCAAATGCTGGACGTTTGTCTTTTTTGCTCCGGAGGCTGCCGAAAGCGAAAACAGGTGCTTTTGAAGATGGAGTCCGCAGGAAAGCAGAGAGGGCCAAATTGTCTGAGGCATTTGAAAGAGTTCCAGGAGGCAGTGAGAACCAGCATTACTTTTCCCCGCTGGCACCTTTGCTGTGGCAGCAAAAGCTGGACGTTTGTCTTTTTTGCTCCTGAGGATGCCGAAAGCGAAAACGGGTGCTTTTGAGGATGGAGTCCGCAGGAAAGCAGAGAGGGCCAAATTGTCTGTGGCATTTGAAAGAGTTCCATGAGGCAGTGAGAACCAGCATTACTTTTGCCCGCTGGCACCTTTGCTGTGGCAGCAAAAGCTGGACGTTTGTCTTTTTTGCTCCGGAGGCTGCCGAAAGCGAAAACAGGTGCTTTTGAGGATGGAGTCCGCAGGAAAGCAGAGAGGGCCAAATTGTCTGTGGCATTTGAAAGAGTTCCAGGAGGCAGTGAGAACCAGCATTACTTTTCCCCGCTGGCACCTTTGCTGTGGCAGCAAAACCTGGACGTTTGTCTTTTTTGCTCCTGAGGTTGCCGAAAGCGAAAACAGGTGCTTTTGAGGATGGAGTCCGCAGGAATTCAGAGAGGGCCAAATTGTCTGGGGCATTTGAAAGAGTTCCAGGAGGCAGTGAGAACCAGCATTACTTTTCCCCGCTGGCACCTTTGCTGTGGCAGCAAAACCTGGACGTTTGTCTTTTTTGCTCCGGAGTCTGCTGAAAGCGAAAACAGGTGCTTTTGAGGATGGAGTCCGCAGGAAAGCAGAGAGGGCCAAATTGTCTGGGGCATTTGAAAGAGTTCCAGGAGGCAGTGAGAACCAGCATTACTTTTCCCCGCTGGCACCTTTGCTGTGGCAGCAAAAGCTGGACGTTTGTCTTTTTTGCTCCGGAGGCTGCCGAAAGCGAAAACAGGTGCTTTTGAGGATGGAGTCCGCAGGAAAGCAGAGAGGGCCAAATTGTCTGGGGCATTTGAAAGGGTTCCAGGAGGCAATGAGGACCAGCATTACTTTTCCCCGCTCGCACCTTTGCTGTGGCAGGAAAACCTGGACGTTTGTCTTTTTTGATCCGGAGGTTGCCGAAAGCGAAAACAGGTGCTTTTGAGGATGGAGTCCGCAGGAAAGCAGAGAGGGCCATATGGTCTGGGGCATTTGAAGGGGTTCCAGGAGGCAGTGAGAACCAGCATTACTTTTCCCCGCTGGCACCTTTGCTGTGGCAGCAAAAGCTGGACGTTTGTCTTTTTTGCTCCGGAGGATGCCGAAAGCGAAAACAGGTGCTTTTGAGGATGGAGTCCGCAGGAAAGCAGAGAGGGCCAAATTGTCTGGGGCATTTGAAAGAGTTCCAGGAGGCAGTTAGGATCAGCATTACTTTTCCCCGCTGGCACCTCTGCTGTGGCAGCAAAAGCTGGACGTTTGTCTTTTTTGCTCCGGAGGCTGCCGAAAGCGAAAACAGGTGCTTTTGAGGATGGAGTCCGCAGGAAAGCAGAGAGGGCCAAATTGTCTGTGGCATTTGAAAGAGTTCCAGGAGGCAGTGAGAACCAGCATTACTTTTCCCCGCTGGCACCTTTGCTGTGGCAGCAAAAGCTGGACGTTTGTCTTTTTTGCTCCTGAGGATGCCGAAAGCGAAAACAGGTGCTTTTGAGGATGGAGTCCGCAGGAAAGCAGAGAGGGCCAAATTGTCTGTGGCATTTGAAAGGGTTCCAGGAGGCAGTGAGAACCAGCATTACTTTTCCCCGCTGGCACCTTTGCTGTGGCAGCAAAAGCTGGACGCTTGTCTTTTTACCACCGGAGGGCGCCGACAGTGAAAAAAGGCGCTTTTGAGGATAGAGTCCGCAGGAAAGCAGAGAGGGCCAAATGGTCTGTGGCATTTGAAGGGGTTCCAGGAGGCAGTGAGAACCAGCATTACTTTTCGCCGCTGGCAGCTTTGCTGTGGCAGCAAAAGCTGGACGTTTGTCTTTTTTGGTCCGGAGGATGCCGAAAGCGAAAACAGGTGCTTTTGAGGATGGAGTCCGCAGGAAAGCAGAGAGGGCCAAATTGTCTGGGGCATTTGAAAGAGTTCCAGGAGGCAGTGAGAACCAGCATTACTTTTCCCCGCTGGGACCTCTGCTATGGCAGCAAAAGCTGGACGTTTTTCTTTTTTGCTCCTGAGGATGCCGAAAGTGAAAACAGGCGCTTTTGAGGATGGAGTCCGCAGGAAAGCAGAGAGGGCCAAATTGTCTGTGGCATTTGAAAGAGTTCCAGGAGGCAGTGAGAACCAGCATTACTTTTCCCGGCTGGCACCTTTGCTGTGGCAGGAAAACCTGGACGTTTGTCTTTTTTGCTCCTGAGGCTGCCAAAGCGAAAAAAGGTGCTTTTGAGGATGGAGTCCGCAGGAAAGCAGAGAGGGCCAAATTGTCTGTGGCATTTGAAAGGGTTCCAGGAGGCAGTGAGAACCAGCATTACTTTTCCCGGCTGGCACCTTTGCTGTGGCAGCAAAACCTGGACGTTTGTCGTTTTTGCTCCGGAGGCTGCCGAAAGCGAAAACAGGTGCTTTTGAGGATGGAGTCCGCAGGAAAGCAGAGAGGGCCAAATTGTCTGGGGCATTTGAAAGAGTTCCAGGAGGCAGTGAGAACCAGCATTACTTTTCCCCGCTGGCACCTTTGCTGTGGCAGTAAAAGCTGGACGTTTGTCTTTTTTGCTCCAGAGGCTGCTGAAAGCGAAAACAGGTGCTTTTGAGGATGGAGTCCGCAGGAAAGCAGAGAGGGCCAAATTGTCTGTGGCATTTGAAAGGGTTCCAGGAGGCAGTGAGAACCAGCATTACTTTTCCCCGCTGGCACCTCTGCTGTGGCAGCAAAACCTGGACGTTTGTCTTTTTTTCTCCTGAGGCTGCCGAAAGCGAAAACAGGTGCTTTTGAGGATGGAGTCCGCAGGAAAGCAGAGAGTGCCAAATTGTCTGTGGCATTTGAAGAGGTTCCAGGAGGCAATGAGGACCAGCATCACTTTTCCCCGCTGGCACCTTTGCTGTGGCAGCAAAAGCTGGACGTTTGTCTTTTTACCACCGGAGGGCGCCGAAAGTGAAAACAGGCGCTTTTGAGGATAGAGTCCACAGGAAAGCAGAGAGGGCCAAATGGTCTGTGGCATTTGAAGGGGTTCCAGGAGGCAGTGAGGACCAGCATTACTTTTCCCCGCTGGCACCTTTGCTGTGGCAGCAAAACCTGGACGTTTGTCGTTTTTGCTCCGGAGCCTGCCGAAAGCGAAAACAGGTGCTTTTGAGGATGGAGTCCGCAGGAAAGCAGAGAGTGCCAAATTGTCTGTGGCATTTGAAGAGGTTCCAGGAGGCAATGAGGACCAGCATCACTTTTCCGCGCTGGCACCTTTGCTGTGGCAGCAAAAGCTGGACGTTTGTCTTTTTACCACCGGAGGGCGCCGAAAGTGAAAAAAGGCGCTTTTGAGGATAGAGTCCGCAGGAAAGCAGAGAGGGCCAAATGGTCTGGGGCATTTGAATGGGTTCCAGGAGGCAGTGAGAACCAGCATTACTTTTCCCCGCTGGCACCTTTGCTGTGGCAGCAAAAGCTGGACGTTTGTCTTTTTTGCTCCGGAGGCTGCCGAAAGCGAAAACAGGTGCTTTTGAGGATGGAGTCCGCAGGAAAGCAGAGAGGGCCAAATTGTCTGGGGCATTTGAAAGGGTTCCAGGAGGCAGTGAGAACCAGCATTACTTTTCCCCGCTGGCACCTTTGCTGTGGCAGCAAAACCTGGACGCTTGTCTTTTTTGCTCTGGAGGCTGCCGAAAGCGAAAACAGGTGCTTTTGAGGATGGAGTCCGCAGGAAAGCAGAGAGGGCCAAATTGTCTGTGGCATTTGAAGAGGTTCCAGGAGGCAGTGAGAACCAGCATTACTTTTCGCCGCTGGCACCTTTGCTGTGGCAGCAAAACCTGGACGTTTGTCTTTTTTGCTCCGGAGGCTGCCGAAAGCGAAAACAGGTGCTTTTGAGGATGGAGTCCGCAGGAAAGCAGAGAGGGCCAAATTGTCTGTGGCATTTGAAAGAGTTCCAGGAGGCAGTGAGAACCAGCATTACTTTTCCCCGCTGGCACCTTTGCTGTGGCAGCAAAAGCTGGACGTTTGTCTTTTTTGCTCCGGAGGCTGCCGAAAGCGAAAACAGGTGCTTTTGAGGATGGAGTCCGCAGGAAAGCAGAGAGGGCCAAATTCCCTGTGGCATTTGAAAGAGTTCCAGGAGGCAGTGAGAACCAGCATTACTTTTCCCCGCTGGCACCTCTGCTGTGGCAGCAAAAGCTGGACGTTTGTCTTTTTTGCTCCGGAGGCTGCCGAAAGCGAAAACAGGTGCTTTTGAGGATGGAGTCCGCAGGAAAGCAGAGAGTGCCAAATTGTCTGTGGCATTTGAAGAGGTTCCAGGAGGCAATGAGGACCAGCATCACTTTTCCCCGCTGGCACCTTTGCTGTGGCAGCAAAAGCTGGACGTTTGTCTTTTTACCACCGGAGGGCGCCGAAAGTGAAAAAAGGCGCTTTTGAGGATAGAGTCCGCAGGAAAGCAGAGAGGGCCAAATTGTCTGTGGCATTTGAAGAGGTTCCAGGAGGCAATGAGGACCAGCATCACTTTTCCCCGCTGGCACTTTTGCTGTGGCAGGAAAAGCTGGACATTTGTCTTTTTTGCTCCGGAGGCTGCCGAAAGCGAAAACAGGTGCTTTTGAGGATGGAGTCCGCAGGAAAGCAGAGAGGGCCAAATTGTCTGGGGCGTTTGAAAGGGTTCCAGGAGGCAGTGAGAACCAGCATTACTTTTCCCCGCTGGCACCTTTGCTGTGGCAGCAAAAGCTGGACGTTTGTCTTTTTTGCTCCTGAGGATGCCGAAAGCGAAAACAGGTGCTTTTGAGGATGGAGTCCGCAGGAAAGCAGAGAGGGCCAAATTGTCTGTGGCATTTGAAAGAGTTCCTGGAGGCAGTGAGAACCAGCATTACTTTTCCCCGCTGGCACCTTTGCTGTGGCAGCAAAACCTGGACGTTTGTCTTTTTTGCTCCGGAGGTTGCCGAAAGCGAAAACAGGTGCTTTTGAGGATGGAGTCCGCAGGAAAGCAGAGAGGGCCAAATTGTCTGTGGCATTTGAAAGAGTTCCAGGAAGCAGTGAGAACCAGCATTACTTTTCGCTGCTGGCACCTTTGCTGTGGCAGCAAAAGCTGGACGTTTTTCTTTTTTGCTCTGGAGGATGCCGACAGCGAAAACAGGTGCTTTTGAGGATGGAGTCCGCAGGAAAGCAGAGAGGGCCAAATTGTCTGTGGCATTTGAAAGAGTTCCAGGAGGCAGTGAGAACCAGCATTACTTTTCCCCGCTGGCACCTTTGCTGTGGCAGCAAAAGCTGGACGTTTGTCTTTTTTGCTCCGGAGGCTGCCGAAAGCGAAAACAGGTGCTTTTGAGGATGGAGTCCGCAGGAAAGCAGAGAGGGCCAAATTGTCTGTGGCATTTGAAAGAGTTCCAGGAGACAGTGAGAACCAGCATTACTTTTCCCCGCTGGCACCTTTGCTGTGGCAGCAAAAGCTGGACGTTTGTCTTTTTTGCTCTGGAAACTGCCGAAAGCGAAAACAGGTGCTTTTGAGGATGGAGTCCGCAGGAAAGCAGAGAGGGCCAAATTGTCTGTGGCATTTGAAAGGGTTCCAGGAGGCAGTGAGAACCAGCATTACTTTTCCCCGCTGGCACCTTTGCTGTGGCAGCAAAACCTGGACGTTTGTCTTTTTTGATCCTGAGGATGCAGAAAGCGAAAACAGGTGCTTTTGAGGATGGAGTCCGCAGGAAAGCAGAGAGGGCCAAATTGTCTGTGGCATTTGAAAGAGTTCCTGGAGGCAGTGAGAACCAGCATTACTTTTCCCCGCTGGCACCTTTGCTGTGGCAGCAAAACCTGGACGTTTGTCTTTTTTGCTCCGGAGGCTGCCGAAAGCTAAAACAGGTGCTTTTGAGGATGGAGTCCGCAGGAAAGCAGAGAGGACCAAATTGTCTGGGGCATTTGAAAGGGTTCCAGGAGGCAGTGAGAACCAGCATTACTTTTCCCCGCTGGCACCTTTGCTGTGGCAGCAAAACCTGGACGTTTTTCTTTTTTGCTCCTGAGGATGCCGAAAGCGAAAACAGGTGCTTTTGAGGATGGAGTCCGCAGGAAAGCAGAGAGGGCCAAATTGACTGAGGCATTTGAAAGAGTTCCAGGAGGCAGTGAGAACCAGCATTACTTTTCGCCGCTGGCACTTTTGCTGTGGCAGCAAAAGCTGGACTTTTGTCTTTTTTGCTCCAAACACTGCCGAAAGCGAAAACAGGTGCTTTTGAGGATGGAGTCCGCAGGAAAGCAGAGAGGGCCAAATTGTCTGAGGCATTTGAAAGGGTTCCAGGAGGCAGTGAGAACCAGCATTACTTTTCCCCGCTGGCACCTTTGCTGTGGCAGCAAAAGCTGGACGTTTATCTTTTTTGCTCCGGAGGCTGCCGAAAGCGAAAACAGGTGCTTTTGAGGATGGAGTCCGCAGGAAAGCAGAGAGGGCCAAATTGTCTGGGGCATTTGAAAGGGTTCCAGGAGGCAGTGAGAACCAGCATTACTTTTCCTGGCTGGCACCTTTGCTGTGGCAGCAAAAGCTGGACGTTTGTCTTTTTTGCTCCTGAGGATGCCGAAAGCGAAAACAGGTGCTTTTGAGGATGGAGTCCGCAGGAAAGCAGAGAGGGCAAAATTGTCTGGGGCATTTGAAAGGGTTCCAGGAGGCAGTGAGAACCAGCATTACTTTTCCCCGCTGGCACCTTTGCTGTGGCAGCAAAAGCTGGACGTTTGTCTTTTTTGCTCCGGAGGCTGCCGAAAGCGAAAACAGGTGCTTTTGAGGATGGAGTCCGCAGGAAAGAAGAGAGGGCCAAATAGTCTGTGGCATTTGAAAGAGTTCCAGGAGGCCGTGATAACCAGCATTACTTTTCCCCGCTGGCACCTTTGCTGTGGCTGCAAAACCTGGACGTTTGTCTTTTTTGCTCCGGAGGCTGCCGAAAGCGAAAACAGGTGCTTTTGAGGATGGAGTCCGCAGGAAAGCAGAGAGGGCTAAATTGTCTGGGGCATTTGAAAGGGTTCCAGGAGGCAGTGAGAACCAGCATTACTTTTCCCGGCTGGCACCTTTGCTGTGGCAGCAAAAGCTGGACGTTTGTCTTTTTTGCTCCTGAGGTTGCCGAAAGCGAAAACAGGTGCTTTTGAGGATGGAGTCCGCAGGAAAGCAGAGAGGGCCAAATTGTCTGGGGCATTTGAAAGAGTTCCAGGAGGCAGTGAGAACCAGCATTACTTTTCCCCGCTGGCACCTTTGCTGTGGCAGCAAAAGCTGGACGTTTGTCTTTTTTGCTCCTGAGGCTGCCGAAAGCGAAAACAGGTGCTTTTGAGGATGGAGTCCGCAGGAAAGCAGAGAGGGCCAAATTGTCTGTGGCATTTGAAAGAGTTCCAGGAGGCAGTGAGAACCAGCATTACTTTTCCCCGCTGGCACCTTTGCTGTGGCAGGAAAAGCTGGACGTTTGTCTTTTTTGCTCTGGAAACTGCCGAAAGCGAAAACAGGTGCTTTTGAGGATGGAGTCCGCAGGAAAGCAGAGAGGGCCAAATTGTCTGGGGCATTTGAAAGGGTTCCAGGAGGCAGTGAGAACCAGCATTACTTTTCCCCGCTGGCACCTTTGCTGTGGCAGCAAAAGCTGGACGTTTGTCTTTTTTGCTCCTGAGGCTGCCGAAAGCGAAAACAGGTGCTTTTGAGGATGGAGTCCGCAGGAAAGCAGAGAGGGCCAAATTGTCTGTGGCATTTGAAAGAGTTCCTGGAGGCAGTGAGAACCAGCATTACTTTTCCCCGCTGGCACCTTTGCTGTGGCAGCAAAACCTGGACGTTTGTCTTTTTTGCTCCGGAGGCTGCCGAAAGCTAAAACAGGTGCTTTTGAGGATGGAGTCCGCAGGAAAGCAGAGAGGGCCAAATTGTCTGTGGCATTTGAAGAGGTTCCAGGAGGCAGTGAGAACCAGCATTACTTTTCGCCGCTGGCACCTTTGCTGTGGCAGCAAAAGCTGGACGTTTGTCTTTTTTGCTCCGGAGGTTGCCGAAAGCGAAAACAGGTGCTTTTGAGGATGGAGTCCGCAGGAAAGCAGAGAGGGCCAAATTGTCTGTGGCATTTAAAAGAGTTCCAGGAAGCAGTGAGAACCAGCATTACTTTTCGCCGCTGGCACCTTTGCTGTGGCAGCAAAAGCTGGACGTTTGTCTTTTTTGCTCTGGAGGATGCCGTCAGCGAAAAAAGGTGCTTTTGAGGATGGAGTCCGCAGGAAAGCAGAGAGGGCCAAATTGTCTGGGGCATTTGAAAGGGTTCCAGGAGGCAGTGAGAACCAGCATTACTTTTCCCCGCTGGCACCTTTGCTGTGGCAGCAAAACCTGGACGTTTTTCTTTTTTGCTCTGGAGGCTGCCGAAAGCGAAAACAGGTGCTTTTGAGGATGGAGTCCGCAGGAAAGCAGAGAGGGCCAAATTGTCTGGGGCATTTGAAAGGGTTCCAGGAGGCAGTGAGAACCAGCATTACTTTTCCCCGCTGGCACCTTTGCTGTGGCAGCAAAACCTGGACGTTTGTCTTTTTTGCTCCTGAGGATGCCGAAAGCGAAAACAGGTGCTTTTGAGGATGGAGTCCGCAGGAAAGCAGAGAGGGCCAAATTGTCTGTGGCATTTGAAAGAGTTCCAGGAGGCAGTGAGAACCAGCATTACTTTTCGCCGCTGGCACCTTTGCTGTGGCAGCAAAAGCTGGACTTTTGTCTTTTTTGCTCCTGAGGCTGCCGAAAGCGAAAACAGGTGCTTTTGAGGATGGAGTCCGCAGGAAAGCAGAGAGGGCCAAATTGTCTGGGGCATTTGAAAGGGTTCCAGGAGGCAGTGAGAACCAGCATTACTTTTCCCCGCTGGCACCTTTGCTGTGGCAGCAAAACCTGGACGTTTGTCTTTTTTGCTCCTGAGGATGCCGAAAGCGAAAACAGGTGCTTTTGAGGATGGAGTCCGCAGGAAAGCAGAGAGGGCCAAATTGTCTGTGGCATTTGAAAGAGTTCCAGGAGGCAGTGAGAACCAGCATTACTTTTCGCCGCTGGCACCTTTGCTGTGGCAGCAAAAGCTGGACTTTTGTCTTTTTTGCTCCTGAGGCTGCCGAAAGCGAAAACAGGTGCTTTTGAGGATGGAGTCCGCAGGAAAGCAGAGAGGGCCAAATTGTCTGAGGCATTTGAAAGGGTTCCAGGAGGCAGTGAGAACCAGCATTACTTTTTCCCGCTGGCACCTTTGCTGTGGCAGCAAAAGCTGGACGTTTGTCTTTTTTGCTCCGGAGGCTGCCGAAAGCGAAAACAGGTGCTTTTGAGGATGGAGTCCGCAGGAAAGCAGAGAGGGCCAAATTGTCTGGGGCATTTGAAAGGGTTCCAGGAGGCAGTGAGAACCAGCATTACTTTTCCTGGCTGTCACCTTTGCTGTGGCAGCAAAAGCTGGACGTTTGTCTTTTTTGCTCCTGAGGATGCCGAAAGCGAAAACAGGTGCTTTTGAGGATGGAGTCCGCAGGAAAGCAGAGAGGGCAAAATTGTCTGGGGCATTTGAAAGGGTTCCAGGAGGCAGTGAGAACCAGCATTACTTTTCCCCGCTGGCACCTTTGCTGTGGCAGCAAAAGCTGGACGTTTGTCTTTTTTGATCCGGAGGCTGCAGAAAGCGAAAACAGGTGCTTTTGAGGATGGAGTCCGCAGGAAAGAAGAGAGGGCCAAATTGTCTGGGGCATTTGAAAGAGTTCCAGGAGGCCGTGATAACCAGCATTACTTTTCCCCGCTGGCACCTTTGCTGTGGCAGCAAAAGCTGGACGTTTGTCTTTTTTGCTCCGGAGGCTGCAGAAAGCGAAAACAGGTGCTTTTGAGGATGGAGTCCGCAGGAAAGAAGAGAGGGCCAAATTGTCTGGGGCATTTGAAAGAGTTCCAGGAGGCCGTGATAACCAGCATTACTTTTCCCCGCTGGCACCTTTGCTGTGGCAGCAAAAGCTGGACGTTTGTCTTTTTTGCTCCGGAGGCTGCCGAAAGCGAAAACAGGTGCTTTTGAGGATGGAGTCCGCAGGAAAGCAGAGAGGGCTAAATTGTCTGGGGCATTTGAAAGGGTTCCAGGAGGCAGTGAGTACCAGCATTACTTTTCCCGGCTGGCACATTTGCTGTGGCAGCAAAAGCTGGACGTTTGTCTTTTTTGCTCCGGAGGTTGCCGAAAGCGAAAACAGGTGCTTTTGAGGATGGAGTCCGCAGGAAAGCAGAGAGGGCCAAATTGTCTGGGGCATTTCAAGGGGTTCCAGGAGGCAGTTAGAACCAGCATTACTTTTCCCCGCTGGCACCTTTGCTGTGGCAGCAATACCTGGACGTTTGTCTTTTTTGCTCCGGAGGTTGCCAAAAGCGAAAACAGGTGCTTTTGAGGATGGAGTCCGCAGGAAAGCAGAGAGGGCCAAATTGTCTGTGGCATTTGAAGAGGTTCCAGGAGGCAGTGAGAACCAGCATTACTTTTCCCCGCTGGCACCTTTGCTGTGGCAGCAAAACCTGGACGTTTGTCTTTTTACCACCGGAGGGCGCCGACAGTGAAAAAAGGCGCTTTTGAGGATAGAGTCCGCAGGAAAGCAGAGAGGGCCAAATGGTCTGGGGCATTTGAAGGGGTTCCAGGAGGCAGTGAGGACCAGCATTACTTTTCCCCGCTGGCACCTTTGCTGTGGCAGCAAAAGCTGGACGTTTGTCTTTTTTGCTCCGGAGGTTGCCGAAAGGGAAAACAGGTGCTTTTGAGGATGGAGTCCGCAGGAAAGCAGAGAGGGCCAAATTGTCTGTGGCATTTGAAAGAGTTCCAGGAGGCAGTGAGAACCAGCATTACTTTTCCCCGCTGGCACCTTTGCTGTGGCAGCAAAAGCTGGATGTTTGTCTTTTTTGCTCTGGAGGATGCCGAAAGCGAAAAAAGGTGCTTTTGAGGATAGAGTCCGCAGGAAAGCAGAGAAGGCCAAATGGTCTGGGGCATTTGAAGGGGTTCCAGGAGGCAGTGAGGACCAGCATTACTTTTCCCCGCTGGCACCTTTGCTGTGGCAGCAAAAGCTGGACGTTTGTCTTTTTTGCTCCGGAGGCTGCCGAAAGCGAAAACAGGTGCTTTTGAGGATGGAGTCCGCAGGAAAGCAGAGAGGGCCAAATTGTCTGGGGCATTTGAAAGAGTTCCAGGAGGCAGTGAGAACCAGCATTACTTTTCCCCGCTGGCACCTTTGCTGTGGCAGCAAAAGCTGGACGTTTGTCTTTTTACCACCGGAGGGCGCCGAAAGTTAAAAAAGGCGCTTTTGAGGATAGAGTCCGCAGGAAAGCAGAGAGGGCCAAATGGTCTGTGGCATTTGAAGGGGTTCCAGGAGGCAGTGAGGACCAGCATTACTTTTCCCCGCTGGCACCTTTGCTGTGGCAGCAAAAGCTGGACGTTTGTCTTTTTTGCTCCGGAGGCTGCCGAAAGCGAAAACAGGTGCTTTTGAGGATGGAGTCCGCAGGAAAGCAGAGAGTGCCAAATTGTCTGTGGCATTTGAAGAGGTTCCAGGAGGCAATGAGGACCAGCATCACTTTTCCCCGCTGGCACCTTTGCTGTGGCAGCAAAAGCTGGACGTTTGTCTTTTTACCACCGGAGGGCGCCGAAAGTGAAAAAAGGCGCTTTTGAGGATAGAGTCCGCAGGAAAGCAGAGAGGGCCAAATGGTCTGTGGCATTTGAAGGGGTTCCAGGAGGCAGTTAGAACCAGCATTACTTTTCCCCGCTGGCACCTTTGCTGTGGCAGCAAATGCTGGACGTTTGTCTTTTTTGCTCCGGAGGCTGCCGAAAGCGAAAACAGGTGCTTTTGAAGATGGAGTCCGCAGGAAAGCAGAGAGGGCCAAATTGTCTGAGGCATTTGAAAGAGTTCCAGGAGGCAGTGAGAACCAGCATTACTTTTCCCCGCTGGCACCTTTGCTGTGGCAGCAAAAGCTGGACGTTTGTCTTTTTTGCTCCTGAGGATGCCGAAAGCGAAAACGGGTGCTTTTGAGGATGGAGTCCGCAGGAAAGCAGAGAGGGCCAAATTGTCTGTGGCATTTGAAAGAGTTCCATGAGGCAGTGAGAACCAGCATTACTTTTGCCCGCTGGCACCTTTGCTGTGGCAGCAAAAGCTGGACGTTTGTCTTTTTTGCTCCGGAGGCTGCCGAAAGCGAAAACAGGTGCTTTTGAGGATGGAGTCCGCAGGAAAGCAGAGAGGGCCAAATTGTCTGTGGCATTTGAAAGAGTTCCAGGAGGCAGTGAGAACCAGCATTACTTTTCCCCGCTGGCACCTTTGCTGTGGCAGCAAAACCTGGACGTTTGTCTTTTTTGCTCCTGAGGTTGCCGAAAGCGAAAACAGGTGCTTTTGAGGATGGAGTCCGCAGGAATTCAGAGAGGGCCAAATTGTCTGGGGCATTTGAAAGAGTTCCAGGAGGCAGTGAGAACCAGCATTACTTTTCCCCGCTGGCACCTTTGCTGTGGCAGCAAAACCTGGACGTTTGTCTTTTTTGCTCCGGAGTCTGCTGAAAGCGAAAACAGGTGCTTTTGAGGATGGAGTCCGCAGGAAAGCAGAGAGGGCCAAATTGTCTGGGGCATTTGAAAGAGTTCCAGGAGGCAGTGAGAACCAGCATTACTTTTCCCCGCTGGCACCTTTGCTGTGGCAGCAAAAGCTGGACGTTTGTCTTTTTTGCTCCGGAGGCTGCCGAAAGCGAAAACAGGTGCTTTTGAGGATGGAGTCCGCAGGAAAGCAGAGAGGGCCAAATTGTCTGGGGCATTTGAAAGGGTTCCAGGAGGCAATGAGGACCAGCATTACTTTTCCCCGCTCGCACCTTTGCTGTGGCAGGAAAACCTGGACGTTTGTCTTTTTTGATCCGGAGGTTGCCGAAAGCGAAAACAGGTGCTTTTGAGGATGGAGTCCGCAGGAAAGCAGAGAGGGCCATATGGTCTGGGGCATTTGAAGGGGTTCCAGGAGGCAGTGAGAACCAGCATTACTTTTCCCCGCTGGCACCTTTGCTGTGGCAGCAAAAGCTGGACGTTTGTCTTTTTTGCTCCGGAGGATGCCGAAAGCGAAAACAGGTGCTTTTGAGGATGGAGTCCGCAGGAAAGCAGAGAGGGCCAAATTGTCTGGGGCATTTGAAAGAGTTCCAGGAGGCAGTTAGGATCAGCATTACTTTTCCCCGCTGGCACCTCTGCTGTGGCAGCAAAAGCTGGACGTTTGTCTTTTTTGCTCCGGAGGCTGCCGAAAGCGAAAACAGGTGCTTTTGAGGATGGAGTCCGCAGGAAAGCAGAGAGGGCCAAATTGTCTGTGGCATTTGAAAGAGTTCCAGGAGGCAGTGAGAACCAGCATTACTTTTCCCCGCTGGCACCTTTGCTGTGGCAGCAAAAGCTGGACGTTTGTCTTTTTTGCTCTGGAGGCTGCCGAAAGCGAAAACAGGTGCTTTTGAGGATGGAGTCCGCAGGAAAGCAGAGAGGGCCAAATTGTCTGTGGCATTTGAAAGGGTTCCAGGAGGCAGTGAGAACCAGCATTACTTTTCCCCGCTGGCACCTTTGCTGTGGCAGCAAAAGCTGGACGCTTGTCTTTTTACCACCGGAGGGCGCCGACAGTGAAAAAAGGCGCTTTTGAGGATAGAGTCCGCAGGAAAGCAGAGAGGGCCAAATGGTCTGTGGCATTTGAAGGGGTTCCAGGAGGCAGTGAGAACCAGCATTACTTTTCGCCGCTGGCAGCTTTGCTGTGGCAGCAAAAGCTGGACGTTTGTCTTTTTTGCTCTGGAGGATGCCGAAATCGAAAAAAAGTGCTTTTGAGGATAGAGTCTGCAGGAAAGCAGAGAAGGCCAAATGGTCTGGGGCATTTGAAGGGGTTCCAGGAGGCAGTGAGGACCAGTATTACTTTTCCCCGCTGGCACCTTTGCTGTGGCAGCAAAAGCTGGACGTTTGTATTTTTTGGTCCGGAGGATGCCGAAAGCGAAAACAGGTGCTTTTGAGGATGGAGTCCGCAGGAAAGCAGAGAGGGCCAAATTGTCTGGGGCATTTGAAAGAGTTCCAGGAGGCAGTGAGAACCAGCATTACTTTTCCCCGCTGGGACCTCTGCTATGGCAGCAAAAGCTGGACGTTTTTCTTTTTTGCTCCTGAGGATGCCGAAAGTGAAAACAGGCGCTTTTGAGGATGGAGTCCGCAGGAAAGCAGAGAGGGCCAAATTGTCTGTGGCATTTGAAAGAGTTCCAGGAGGCAGTGAGAACCAGCATTACTTTTCCCGGCTGGCACCTTTGCTGTGGCAGGAAAACCTGGACGTTTGTCTTTTTTGCTCCTGAGGCTGCCAAAGCGAAAAAAGGTGCTTTTGAGGATGGAGTCCGCAGGAAAGCAGAGAGGGCCAAATTGTCTGTGGCATTTGAAAGGGTTCCAGGAGGCAGTGAGAACCAGCATTACTTTTCCCGGCTGGCACCTTTGCTGTGGCAGCAAAACCTGGACGTTTGTCGTTTTTGCTCCGGAGGCTGCCGAAAGCGAAAACAGGTGCTTTTGAGGATGGAGTCCGCAGGAAAGCAGAGAGGGCCAAATTGTCTGGGGCATTTGAAAGAGTTCCAGGAGGCAGTGAGAACCAGCATTACTTTTCCCCGCTGGCACCTTTGCTGTGGCAGTAAAAGCTGGACGTTTGTCTTTTTTGCTCCAGAGGCTGCTGAAAGCGAAAACAGGTGCTTTTGAGGATGGAGTCCGCAGGAAAGCAGAGAGGGCCAAATTGTCTGTGGCATTTGAAAGGGTTCCAGGAGGCAGTGAGAACCAGCATTACTTTTCCCCGCTGGCACCTCTGCTGTGGCAGCAAAACCTGGACGTTTGTCTTTTTTTCTCCTGAGGCTGCCGAAAGCGAAAACAGGTGCTTTTGAGGATGGAGTCCGCAGGAAAGCAGAGAGTGCCAAATTGTCTGTGGCATTTGAAGAGGTTCCAGGAGGCAATGAGGACCAGCATCACTTTTCCCCGCTGGCACCTTTGCTGTGGCAGCAAAAGCTGGACGTTTGTCTTTTTACCACCGGAGGGCGCCGAAAGTGAAAACAGGCGCTTTTGAGGATAGAGTCCACAGGAAAGCAGAGAGGGCCAAATGGTCTGTGGCATTTGAAGGGGTTCCAGGAGGCAGTGAGGACCAGCATTACTTTTCCCCGCTGGCACCTTTGCTGTGGCAGCAAAACCTGGACGTTTGTCGTTTTTGCTCCGGAGCCTGCCGAAAGCGAAAACAGGTGCTTTTGAGGATGGAGTCCGCAGGAAAGCAGAGAGTGCCAAATTGTCTGTGGCATTTGAAGAGGTTCCAGGAGGCAATGAGGACCAGCATCACTTTTCCGCGCTGGCACCTTTGCTGTGGCAGCAAAAGCTGGACGTTTGTCTTTTTACCACCGGAGGGCGCCGAAAGTGAAAAAAGGCGCTTTTGAGGATAGAGTCCGCAGGAAAGCAGAGAGGGCCAAATGGTCTGGGGCATTTGAATGGGTTCCAGGAGGCAGTGAGAACCAGCATTACTTTTCCCCGCTGGCACCTTTGCTGTGGCAGCAAAAGCTGGACGTTTGTCTTTTTTGCTCCGGAGGCTGCCGAAAGCGAAAACAGGTGCTTTTGAGGATGGAGTCCGCAGGAAAGCAGAGAGGGCCAAATTGTCTGGGGCATTTGAAAGGGTTCCAGGAGGCAGTGAGAACCAGCATTACTTTTCCCCGCTGGCACCTTTGCTGTGGCAGCAAAACCTGGACGCTTGTCTTTTTTGCTCTGGAGGCTGCCGAAAGCGAAAACAGGTGCTTTTGAGGATGGAGTCCGCAGGAAAGCAGAGAGGGCCAAATTGTCTGTGGCATTTGAAGAGGTTCCAGGAGGCAGTGAGAACCAGCATTACTTTTCGCCGCTGGCACCTTTGCTGTGGCAGCAAAACCTGGACGTTTGTCTTTTTTGCTCCGGAGGCTGCCGAAAGCGAAAACAGGTGCTTTTGAGGATGGAGTCCGCAGGAAAGCAGAGAGGGCCAAATTGTCTGTGGCATTTGAAAGAGTTCCAGGAGGCAGTGAGAACCAGCATTACTTTTCCCCGCTGGCACCTTTGCTGTGGCAGCAAAAGCTGGACGTTTGTCTTTTTTGCTCCGGAGGCTGCCGAAAGCGAAAACAGGTGCTTTTGAGGATGGAGTCCGCAGGAAAGCAGAGAGGGCCAAATTCCCTGTGGCATTTGAAAGAGTTCCAGGAGGCAGTGAGAACCAGCATTACTTTTCCCCGCTGGCACCTCTGCTGTGGCAGCAAAAGCTGGACGTTTGTCTTTTTTGCTCCGGAGGCTGCCGAAAGCGAAAACAGGTGCTTTTGAGGATGGAGTCCGCAGGAAAGCAGAGAGTGCCAAATTGTCTGTGGCATTTGAAGAGGTTCCAGGAGGCAATGAGGACCAGCATCACTTTTCCCCGCTGGCACCTTTGCTGTGGCAGCAAAAGCTGGACGTTTGTCTTTTTACCACCGGAGGGCGCCGAAAGTGAAAAAAGGCGCTTTTGAGGATAGAGTCCGCAGGAAAGCAGAGAGGGCCAAATTGTCTGTGGCATTTGAAGAGGTTCCAGGAGGCAATGAGGACCAGCATCACTTTTCCCCGCTGGCACTTTTGCTGTGGCAGGAAAAGCTGGACATTTGTCTTTTTTGCTCCGGAGGCTGCCGAAAGCGAAAACAGGTGCTTTTGAGGATGGAGTCCGCAGGAAAGCAGAGAGGGCCAAATTGTCTGGGGCGTTTGAAAGGGTTCCAGGAGGCAGTGAGAACCAGCATTACTTTTCCCCGCTGGCACCTTTGCTGTGGCAGCAAAAGCTGGACGTTTGTCTTTTTTGCTCCTGAGGATGCCGAAAGCGAAAACAGGTGCTTTTGAGGATGGAGTCCGCAGGAAAGCAGAGAGGGCCAAATTGTCTGTGGCATTTGAAAGAGTTCCTGGAGGCAGTGAGAACCAGCATTACTTTTCCCCGCTGGCACCTTTGCTGTGGCAGCAAAACCTGGACGTTTGTCTTTTTTGCTCCGGAGGTTGCCGAAAGCGAAAACAGGTGCTTTTGAGGATGGAGTCCGCAGGAAAGCAGAGAGGGCCAAATTGTCTGTGGCATTTGAAAGAGTTCCAGGAAGCAGTGAGAACCAGCATTACTTTTCGCTGCTGGCACCTTTGCTGTGGCAGCAAAAGCTGGACGTTTTTCTTTTTTGCTCTGGAGGATGCCGACAGCGAAAACAGGTGCTTTTGAGGATGGAGTCCGCAGGAAAGCAGAGAGGGCCAAATTGTCTGTGGCATTTGAAAGAGTTCCAGGAGGCAGTGAGAACCAGCATTACTTTTCCCCGCTGGCACCTTTGCTGTGGCAGCAAAAGCTGGACGTTTGTCTTTTTTGCTCCGGAGGCTGCCGAAAGCGAAAACAGGTGCTTTTGAGGATGGAGTCCGCAGGAAAGCAGAGAGGGCCAAATTGTCTGTGGCATTTGAAAGAGTTCCAGGAGACAGTGAGAACCAGCATTACTTTTCCCCGCTGGCACCTTTGCTGTGGCAGCAAAAGCTGGACGTTTGTCTTTTTTGCTCTGGAAACTGCCGAAAGCGAAAACAGGTGCTTTTGAGGATGGAGTCCGCAGGAAAGCAGAGAGGGCCAAATTGTCTGTGGCATTTGAAAGGGTTCCAGGAGGCAGTGAGAACCAGCATTACTTTTCCCCGCTGGCACCTTTGCTGTGGCAGCAAAACCTGGACGTTTGTCTTTTTTGATCCTGAGGATGCAGAAAGCGAAAACAGGTGCTTTTGAGGATGGAGTCCGCAGGAAAGCAGAGAGGGCCAAATTGTCTGTGGCATTTGAAAGAGTTCCTGGAGGCAGTGAGAACCAGCATTACTTTTCCCCGCTGGCACCTTTGCTGTGGCAGCAAAACCTGGACGTTTGTCTTTTTTGCTCCGGAGGCTGCCGAAAGCTAAAACAGGTGCTTTTGAGGATGGAGTCCGCAGGAAAGCAGAGAGGACCAAATTGTCTGGGGCATTTGAAAGGGTTCCAGGAGGCAGTGAGAACCAGCATTACTTTTCCCCGCTGGCACCTTTGCTGTGGCAGCAAAACCTGGACGTTTTTCTTTTTTGCTCCTGAGGATGCCGAAAGCGAAAACAGGTGCTTTTGAGGATGGAGTCCGCAGGAAAGCAGAGAGGGCCAAATTGACTGAGGCATTTGAAAGAGTTCCAGGAGGCAGTGAGAACCAGCATTACTTTTCGCCGCTGGCACTTTTGCTGTGGCAGCAAAAGCTGGACTTTTGTCTTTTTTGCTCCAAACACTGCCGAAAGCGAAAACAGGTGCTTTTGAGGATGGAGTCCGCAGGAAAGCAGAGAGGGCCAAATTGTCTGAGGCATTTGAAAGGGTTCCAGGAGGCAGTGAGAACCAGCATTACTTTTCCCCGCTGGCACCTTTGCTGTGGCAGCAAAAGCTGGACGTTTATCTTTTTTGCTCCGGAGGCTGCCGAAAGCGAAAACAGGTGCTTTTGAGGATGGAGTCCGCAGGAAAGCAGAGAGGGCCAAATTGTCTGGGGCATTTGAAAGGGTTCCAGGAGGCAGTGAGAACCAGCATTACTTTTCCTGGCTGGCACCTTTGCTGTGGCAGCAAAAGCTGGACGTTTGTCTTTTTTGCTCCTGAGGATGCCGAAAGCGAAAACAGGTGCTTTTGAGGATGGAGTCCGCAGGAAAGCAGAGAGGGCAAAATTGTCTGTGGCATTTGAAAGGGTTCCAGGAGGCAGTGAGAACCAGCATTACTTTTCCCCGCTGGCACCTTTGCTGTGGCAGCAAAAGCTGGACGTTTGTCTTTTTTGCTCCGGAGGCTGCCGAAAGCGAAAACAGGTGCTTTTGAGGATGGAGTCCGCAGGAAAGAAGAGAGGGCCAAATAGTCTGTGGCATTTGAAAGAGTTCCAGGAGGCCGTGATAACCAGCATTACTTTTCCCCGCTGGCACCTTTGCTGTGGCTGCAAAACCTGGACGTTTGTCTTTTTTGCTCCGGAGGCTGCCGAAAGCGAAAACAGGTGCTTTTGAGGATGGAGTCCGCAGGAAAGCAGAGAGGGCTAAATTGTCTGGGGCATTTGAAAGGGTTCCAGGAGGCAGTGAGAACCAGCATTACTTTTCCCGGCTGGCACCTTTGCTGTGGCAGCAAAAGCTGGACGTTTGTCTTTTTTGCTCCTGAGGTTGCCGAAAGCGAAAACAGGTGCTTTTGAGGATGGAGTCCGCAGGAAAGCAGAGAGGGCCAAATTGTCTGGGGCATTTGAAAGAGTTCCAGGAGGCAGTGAGAACCAGCATTACTTTTCCCCGCTGGCACCTTTGCTGTGGCAGCAAAAGCTGGACGTTTGTCTTTTTTGCTCCTGAGGCTGCCGAAAGCGAAAACAGGTGCTTTTGAGGATGGAGTCCGCAGGAAAGCAGAGAGGGCCAAATTGTCTGTGGCATTTGAAAGAGTTCCAGGAGGCAGTGAGAACCAGCATTACTTTTCCCCGCTGGCACCTTTGCTGTGGCAGGAAAAGCTGGACGTTTGTCTTTTTTGCTCTGGAAACTGCCGAAAGCGAAAACAGGTGCTTTTGAGGATGGAGTCCGCAGGAAAGCAGAGAGGGCCAAATTGTCTGGGGCATTTGAAAGGGTTCCAGGAGGCAGTGAGAACCAGCATTACTTTTCCCCGCTGGCACCTTTGCTGTGGCAGCAAAAGCTGGACGTTTGTCTTTTTTGCTCCTGAGGCTGCCGAAAGCGAAAACAGGTGCTTTTGAGGATGGAGTCCGCAGGAAAGCAGAGAGGGCCAAATTGTCTGTGGCATTTGAAAGAGTTCCTGGAGGCAGTGAGAACCAGCATTACTTTTCCCCGCTGGCACCTTTGCTGTGGCAGCAAAACCTGGACGTTTGTCTTTTTTGCTCCGGAGGCTGCCGAAAGCTAAAACAGGTGCTTTTGAGGATGGAGTCCGCAGGAAAGCAGAGAGGGCCAAATTGTCTGTGGCATTTGAAGAGGTTCCAGGAGGCAGTGAGAACCAGCATTACTTTTCGCCGCTGGCACCTTTGCTGTGGCAGCAAAAGCTGGACGTTTGTCTTTTTTGCTCCGGAGGTTGCCGAAAGCGAAAACAGGTGCTTTTGAGGATGGAGTCCGCAGGAAAGCAGAGAGGGCCAAATTGTCTGTGGCATTTAAAAGAGTTCCAGGAAGCAGTGAGAACCAGCATTACTTTTCGCCGCTGGCACCTTTGCTGTGGCAGCAAAAGCTGGACGTTTGTCTTTTTTGCTCTGGAGGATGCCGTCAGCGAAAAAAGGTGCTTTTGAGGATGGAGTCCGCAGGAAAGCAGAGAGGGCCAAATTGTCTGGGGCATTTGAAAGGGTTCCAGGAGGCAGTGAGAACCAGCATTACTTTTCCCCGCTGGCACCTTTGCTGTGGCAGCAAAACCTGGACGTTTTTCTTTTTTGCTCTGGAGGCTGCCGAAAGCGAAAACAGGTGCTTTTGAGGATGGAGTCCGCAGGAAAGCAGAGAGGGCCAAATTGTCTGGGGCATTTGAAAGGGTTCCAGGAGGCAGTGAGAACCAGCATTACTTTTCCCCGCTGGCACCTTTGCTGTGGCAGCAAAACCTGGACGTTTGTCTTTTTTGCTCCTGAGGATGCCGAAAGCGAAAACAGGTGCTTTTGAGGATGGAGTCCGCAGGAAAGCAGAGAGGGCCAAATTGTCTGTGGCATTTGAAAGAGTTCCAGGAGGCAGTGAGAACCAGCATTACTTTTCGCCGCTGGCACCTTTGCTGTGGCAGCAAAAGCTGGACTTTTGTCTTTTTTGCTCCTGAGGCTGCCGAAAGCGAAAACAGGTGCTTTTGAGGATGGAGTCCGCAGGAAAGCAGAGAGGGCCAAATTGTCTGAGGCATTTGAAAGGGTTCCAGGAGGCAGTGAGAACCAGCATTACTTTTTCCCGCTGGCACCTTTGCTGTGGCAGCAAAAGCTGGACGTTTGTCTTTTTTGCTCCGGAGGCTGCCGAAAGCGAAAACAGGTGCTTTTGAGGATGGAGTCCGCAGGAAAGCAGAGAGGGCCAAATTGTCTGGGGCATTTGAAAGGGTTCCAGGAGGCAGTGAGAACCAGCATTACTTTTCCTGGCTGTCACCTTTGCTGTGGCAGCAAAAGCTGGACGTTTGTCTTTTTTGCTCCTGAGGATGCCGAAAGCGAAAACAGGTGCTTTTGAGGATGGAGTCCGCAGGAAAGCAGAGAGGGCAAAATTGTCTGGGGCATTTGAAAGGGTTCCAGGAGGCAGTGAGAACCAGCATTACTTTTCCCCGCTGGCACCTTTGCTGTGGCAGCAAAAGCTGGACGTTTGTCTTTTTTGATCCGGAGGCTGCAGAAAGCGAAAACAGGTGCTTTTGAGGATGGAGTCCGCAGGAAAGAAGAGAGGGCCAAATTGTCTGGGGCATTTGAAAGAGTTCCAGGAGGCCGTGATAACCAGCATTACTTTTCCCCGCTGGCACCTTTGCTGTGGCAGCAAAAGCTGGACGTTTGTCTTTTTTGCTCCGGAGGCTGCAGAAAGCGAAAACAGGTGCTTTTGAGGATGGAGTCCGCAGGAAAGAAGAGAGGGCCAAATTGTCTGGGGCATTTGAAAGAGTTCCAGGAGGCCGTGATAACCAGCATTACTTTTCCCCGCTGGCACCTTTGCTGTGGCAGCAAAAGCTGGACGTTTGTCTTTTTTGCTCCGGAGGCTGCCGAAAGCGAAAACAGGTGCTTTTGAGGATGGAGTCCGCAGGAAAGCAGAGAGGGCTAAATTGTCTGGGGCATTTGAAAGGGTTCCAGGAGGCAGTGAGTACCAGCATTACTTTTCCCGGCTGGCACATTTGCTGTGGCAGCAAAAGCTGGACGTTTGTCTTTTTTGCTCCGGAGGTTGCCGAAAGCGAAAACAGGTGCTTTTGAGGATGGAGTCCGCAGGAAAGCAGAGAGGGCCAAATTGTCTGTGGCATTTGAAGAGGTTCCAGGAGGCAATGAGAACCAGCATTACTTTTCGCCGCTGGCACCTTTGCTGTGGCAGCAAAAGCTGGACGTTTGTCTTTTTTATTCTGGAGGCTGCCGAAAGCGAAAACAGGTGCTTTTGAGGATGGAGTCCGCAGGAAAGCAGAGAGGGCCAAATTGTCTGGGGCATTTGAAAGGGTTCCAGGAGGCAGTGAGAACCAGCATTACTTTTCCCCGCTGGCACCTTTGCTGTGGCAGCAAAAGCTGGACGTTTGTCTTTTTTGCTCCGGAGGCTGCCGAAAGCGAAAACAGGTGCTTTTGAGGATGGAGTCCGCAGGAAAGCAGAGAGTGCCAAATTGTCTGTGGCATTTGAAGAGGTTCCAGGAGGCAATATGGACCAGCATCACTTTTCCCGGCTGGCACCTTTGCTGTGGCAGCAAAAGCTGGACGTTTGTCTTTTTACCACCGGAGGGCGCCGAAAGTGAAAAAAGGCGCTTTTGAGGATAGAGTCCGCAGGAAAGCAGAGAGGGCCAAATGGTCTGGGGCATTTGAAGGGGTTCCAGGAGGCAGTGAGAACCAGCATTACTTTTCCCCGCTGGCACCTTTGCTGTGGCAGCAAAAGCTGGACGTTTGTCTTTTTTGCTCTGGAGGCTGCTGAAAGCGAAAACAGGTGTTTTTGAAGATGGAGTCCGCAGGAAAGCAGAGAGGGCCAAATTGTCTGTGGCATTTGAAAGAGTTCCAGGCGGCAGTGAGAACCAGCATTACTTTTCCCCGCTGGCACCTTTGCTGTGGCAGCAAAAGCTGGACGTTTGTCTTTTTTGCTCCTGAGGATGCCGAAAGCGAAAACAGGTGCTTTTGAGGATGGAGTCCGCAGGAAAGCAGAGAGGGCAAAATTGTCTGGGGCATTTGAAAGAGTTCCAGGAGGCAGTTAGAACCAGCATTACTTTTCCCCGCTTGCACCTCTGCTGTGGCAGCAAAACCTGGACGTTTGTCTTTTTTGCTCCGGAGGCTGCCGAAAGCGAAAACAGGTGCTTTTGAGGATGGAGTCCGCAGGAAAGCAGAGAGGGCCAAATTGTCTGGGGCATTTGAAAGAGTTCCAGGAGGCAGTGAGAACCAGCATTACTTTTCCCGGCTGGCACCTTTGCTGTGGCAGCAAAAGCTGGACGTTTGTCTTTTTTGCTCCGGAGGCTGCCGAAAGCGAAAACAGGTGCTTTTGAGGATGGAGTCCGCAGGAAAGCAGAGAGGGCCAAATTGTCTGTGGCATTTGAAAGGGTTCCAGGAGGCAGTGAGAACCAGCATTACTTTTGCCCGCTGGCACCTTTGCTGTGGCAGCAAAACCTGGACGTTTGTCTTTTTTGCTCCTGAGGCTGCCGAAAGCGAAAACAGGTGCTTTTGAGGATGGAGTCCGCAGGAAAGCAGAGAGGGCCAAATTGTCTGGGGCATTTGAAAGGGTTCCAGGAGGCAGTGAGAACCAGCATTACTTTTCCCGGCTGGCACCTTTGCTGTGGCAGCAAAAGCTGGACGTTTGTCTTTTTTGCTCCGGAGGCTGCCGAAAGCGAAAACAGGTGCTTTTGAGGATGGAGTCCGCAGGAAAGCAGAGAGGGCCAAATAGTCTGTGGCATTTGAAAGAGTTCCAGGAGGCCGTGAGAACCAGCATTACTTTTCCCCGCTGGCACCTTTGCTGTGGCAGGAAAAGCTGGACGTTTGTCTTTTTTGCTCCGGAGCCTGCCGAAAGCGAAAACAGGTGCTTTTGAGGATGGAGTCCACAGGAAAGCAGAGAGGGCCAAATTGTCTGGGGCATTTGAAGAGGTTCCAGGAGGCAATGAGGACCAGCATCACTTTTCCCCGCTGGCACCTTTGCTGTGGCAGCAAAAGCTGGACGTTTGTCTTTTTACCACCGGAGGGCGCCGAAAGTGAAAAAAGGCGCTTTTGAGGATGGAGTCCGCAGGAAAGCAGAGAGGGCCAAATTGTCTGTGGCATTTGAAGGGGTTCCAGGAGGCAGTGAGGAACAGCATCACTTTTCCCCGCTGGCACCTTTGCTGTGGCAGCAAAAGCTGGACGTTTGTCTTTTTACCACCGGAGGGCGCCGAAAGTGAAAAAAGGCGCTTTTGAGGATGGAGTCCGCAGGAAAGCAGAGAGGGCCAAATGGTCTGGGGCATTTGAAGGGGTTCCAGGAGTCAGTGAGGAACAGCATCACTTTTCCCCGCTGGCACATTTGCTGTGGCAGCAAAAGCTGGACGTTTGTCTTTTTTGCTCCGGAGGCTGCCGAAAGCGAAAACAGGTGCTTTTGAGGATGGAGTCCGCAGGAAAGCAGAGAGGGCCAAATTGTCTGTGGCATTTGAAAGAGTTCCAGGAGGCAGTGAGAACCAGCATTACTTTTCCCCGCTGGCACCTTTGCTGTGGCAGGAAAAGCTGGACGTTTGTCTTTTTTGCTCTGGAAACTGCCGAAAGCGAAAACAGGTGCTTTTGAGGATGGAGTCTGCAGGAAAGCAGAGAGGGCCAAATTGTCTGGGGCATTTGAAAGGGTTCCAGGAGGCAGTGAGAACCAGCATTACTTTTCCCCGCTGGCACCTTTGCTGTGGCAGCAAAAGCTGGACGTTTGTCTTTTTTGCTCCTGAGGATGCCGAAAGCGAAAACAGGTGCTTTTGAGGATGGAGTCCGCAGGAAAGCAGAGAGGGCCAAATTGTCTGGGGCATTTGAAAGAGTTCCAGGAGGCAGTTAGAACCAGCATTACTTTTCCCCGCTGGCACCTCTGCTGTGGCAGCAAAACCTGGACGTTTGTCTTTTTTGCTCCGGAGGCTGCCGAAAGCGAAAACAGGTGCTTTTGAGGATGGAGTCCGCAGGAAAGCAGAGAGGGCCAAATTGTCTGGGGCATTTGAAAGGGTTCCAGGAGGCAGTGAGAACCAGCATTACTTTTCCCCGCTGGCACCTTTGCTGTGGCAGCAAAAGCTGGACGTTTGTCTTTTTTGCTCCTGAGGATGCCGAAAGCGAAAACAGGTGCTTTTGAGGATGGAATCCGCAGGAAAGCAGAGAGGGCCAAATTGTCTGTGGCATTTGAAAGAGTTCCAGGAGGCAGTGAGAACCAGCATTACTTTTCCCGGCTGGCACCTTTGCTGTGGCAGCAAAAGCTGGACGTTTGTCTTTTTTGCTCCGGAGGCTGCCGAAAGCGAAAACAGGTGCTTTTGAGGATGGAGTCCGCAGGAAAGCAGAGAGGGCCAAATTGTCTGGGGCATTTGAAAGGGTTCCAGGAGGCAGTGAGAACCAGCATTACTTTTCCCCGCTGGCACCTTTGCTGTGGCAGCAAAAGCTGGACGTTTGTCTTTTTTGCTCCGGAGGCTGCCGAAAGCGAAAACAGGTGCTTTTGAGGATGGAGTCCGCAGGAAAGCAGAGAGGGCCAAATTGTCTGGGGCATTTGAAAGGGTTCCAGGAGGCAGTGAGAACCAGCATTACTTTTCCCCGCTGGCACCTTTGCTGTGGCAGGAAAAGCTGGACTTTTGTCTTTTTTGCTCCGGAGGCTGCCGAAAGCGAAAACAGGTGCTTTTGAGGATGGAGTCCGCAGGAAAGCAGAGAGTGCCAAATTGTCTGTGGCATTTGAAGAGGTTCCAGGAGGCAATGAGGACCAGCATCACTTTTCCCGGCTGGCACCTTTGCTGTGGCAGCAAAAGCTGGACGTTTGTCTTTTTACCACCGGAGGGCGCCGAAAGTGAAAAAAGGCGCTTTTGAGGATACAGTCCGCAGGAAAGCAGAGAGGGCCAAATGGTCTGGGGCATTTGAAGGGGTTCCAGGAGGCAGTGAGAACCAGCATTACTTTTCCCCGCTGGCACCTTTGCTGTGGCAGCAAAAGCTGGACGTTTGTCTTTTTTGCTCTGGAGGCTGCCGAAAGCGAAAACAGGTGCTTTTGAGGATGGAATCCGCAGAAAAGCAGAGAGGGCCAAATTGTCTGTGGCATTTGAAAGAGTTCCAGGAGGCAGTGAGAACCAGCATTACTTTTCCCCGCTGGCACCTTTGCTGTGGCAGGAAAAGCTGGACGTTTGTCTTTTTTGCTCTGGAAACTGCCGAAAGCGAAAACAGGTGCTTTTGAGGATGGAATCCGCAGGAAAGCAGAGAGGGCCAAATTGTCTGGGGCATTTGAAAGGGTTCCAGGAGGCAGTGAGAACCAGCATTACTTTTCCCCGCTGGCACCTTTGCTGTGGCAGCAAAACCTGGACGTTTGTCTTTTTTGCTCCTGAGGATGCCGAAAGCGAAAACAGGTGCTTTTGAGGATGGAGTCCGCAGGAAAGCAGAGAGGGCTAAATTGTCTGTGGCATTTGAAAGAGTTCCAGGAGGCAGTTAGAACCAGCATTACTTTTGCCCGCTGGCACCTTTGCTGTGGCAGGAAAACCTGGACGTTTGTCTTTTTTGCTCCGGAGGCTGCCGAAAGCGAAAACAGGTGCTTTTGAGGATGGAGTCCGCAGGAAAGCAGAGAGGGCGAAATTGTCTGGGGCATTTGAAAGAGTTCCAGGAGGCAGTGAGAACCAGCATTACTTTTCCCGGCTGGCACCTTTGCTGTGGCAGCAAAAGCTGGACGTTTGTCTTTTTTGCTCCTGAGGCTGCCGAAAGCGAAAACAGGTGCCGCAGGAAAGCAGAGAGGGCCAAATTGTCTGGGGCATTTGAAAGGGTTCCAGGAGGCAGTGAGAACCAGCATTACTTTTCCCCGCTGGCACCTTTGCTGTGGCAGCAAAAGCTGGACGTTTGTCTTTTTTGCTCCTGAGGATGCCGAAAGCGAAAACAGGTGCTTTTGAGGATGGAATCCGCAGGAAAGCAGAGAGGGCCAAATTGTCTGAGGCATTTGAAAGAGTTCCAGGAGGCAGTGAGAACCAGCATTACTTTTCCCGGCTGACACCTTTGCTGTGGCAGCAAAAGCTGGACGTTTGTCTTTTTTGCTCCGGAGGCTGCCGAAAGCGAAAACAGGTGCTTTTGAGGATGGAGTCCGCAGGAAAGCAGAGAGGGCCAAATAGTCTGTGGCATTTGAAAGAGTTCCAGGAGGCCGTGAGAACCAGCATTACTTTTCCCCGCTGGCACCTTTGCTGTGGCAGCAAAAGCTGGACGTTTGTCTTTTTTGCTCCTGAGGCTGCCGAAAGCGAAAACAGGTGCTTTTGAGGATGGAGTCCACAGGAAAGCAGAGAGGGCCAAATTGTCTGGGGCATTTGAAGAGGTTCCAGGAGGCAATGAGGACCAGCATCACTTTTCCCCGCTGGCACCTTTGCTGTGGCAGCAAAAGCTGGACGTTTGTCTTTTTACCACCGGAGGGCGCCGAAAGTGAAAAAAGGCGCTTTTGAGGATGGAGTCCGCAGGAAAGCAGAGAGGGCCAAATGGTCTGGGGCATTTGAAGGGGTTCCAGGAGGCAGTGAGGAACAGCATCACTTTTCCCCGCTGGCACCTTTGCTGTGGCAGCAAAAGCTGGACGTTTGTCTTTTTACCACCGGAGGGCGCCGAAAGTGAAAAAAGGCGCTTTTGAGGATGGAGTCCGCAGGAAAGCAGAGAGGGCCAAATGGTCTGGGGCATTTGAAGGGGTTCCAGGAGGCAGTGAGGAACAGCATCACTTTTCCCCGCTGGCACATTTGCTGTGGCAGCAAAAGCTGGACGTTTGTCTTTTTTGCTCCGGAGGCTGCCGAAAGCGAAAACAGGTGCTTTTGAGGATGGAGTCCGCAGGAAAGCAGAGAGGGCCAAATTGTCTGTGGCATTTGAAAGAGTTCCAGGAGGCAGTGAGAACCAGCATTACTTTTCCCCGCTGGCACCTTTGCTGTGGCAGGAAAAGCTGGACGTTTGTCTTTTTTGCTCTGGAAACTGCCGAAAGCGAAAACAGGTGCTTTTGAGGATGGAGTCTGCAGGAAAGCAGAGAGGGCCAAATTGTCTGGGGCATTTGAAAGGGTTCCAGGAGGCAGTGAGAACCAGCATTACTTTTCCCCGCTGGCACCTTTGCTGTGGCAGCAAAAGCTGGACGTTTGTCTTTTTTGCTCCTGAGGATGCCGAAAGCGAAAACAGGTGCTTTTGAGGATGGAGTCCGCAGGAAAGCAGAGAGGGCTAAATTGTCTGGGGCATTTGAAAGAGTTCCAGGAGGCAGTTAGAACCAGCATTACTTTTCCCCGCTGGCACCTCTGCTGTGGCAGCAAAACCTGGACGTTTGTCTTTTTTGCTCCGGAGGCTGCCGAAAGCGAAAACAGGTGCTTTTGAGGATGGAGTCCGCAGGAAAGCAGAGAGGGCCAAATTGTCTGGGGCATTTGAAAGGGTTCCAGGAGGCAGTGAGAACCAGCATTACTTTTCCCCGCTGGCACCTTTGCTGTGGCACCAAAACCTGGACGTTTGTCTTTTTTGCTCCTGAGGATGCCGAAAGCGAAAACAGGTGCTTTTGAGGATGGAATCCGCAGGAAAGCAGAGAGGGCCAAATTGTCTGTGGCATTTGAAAGAGTTCCAGGAGGCAGTGAGAACCAGCATTACTTTTCCCGGCTGGCACCTTTGCTGTGGCAGCAAAAGCTGGACGTTTGTCTTTTTTGCTCCGGAGGCTGCCGAAAGCGAAAACAGGTGCTTTTGAGGATGGAGTCCGCAGGAAAGCAGAGAGGGCCAAATTGTCTGGGGCATTTGAAAGGGTTCCAGGAGGCAGTGAGAACCAGCATTACTTTTCCCCGCTGGCACCTTTGCTGTGGCAGGAAAAGCTGGACTTTTGTCTTTTTTGCTCCGGAGGCTGCCGAAAGCGAAAACAGGTGCTTTTGAGGATGGAGTCCGCAGGAAAGCAGAGAGTGCCAAATTGTCTGTGGCATTTGAAGAGGTTCCAGGAGGCAATGAGGACCAGCATCACTTTTCCCGGCTGGCACCTTTGCTGTGGCAGCAAAAGCTGGACGTTTGTCTTTTTTGCTCTGGAGGCTGCCGAAAGCGAAAACAGGTGCTTTTGAGGATGGAATCCGCAGGAAAGCAGAGAGGGCCAAATTGTCTGTGGCATTTGAAAGAGTTCCAGGAGGCAGTGAGAACCAGCATTACTTTTCCCCGCTGGCACCTTTGCTGTGGCAGGAAAAGCTGGACGTTTGTCTTTTTTGCTCTGGAAACTGCCGAAAGCGAAAACAGGTGCTTTTGAGGATGGAATCCGCAGGAAAGCAGAGAGGGCCAAATTGTCTGGGGCATTTGAAAGGGTTCCAGGAGGCAGTGAGAACCAGCATTACTTTTCCCCGCTGGCACCTTTGCTGTGGCAGCAAAACCTGGACGTTTGTCTTTTTTGCTCCTGAGGATGCCGAAAGCGAAAACAGGTGCTTTTGAGGATGGAGTCCGCAGGAAAGCAGAGAGGGCTAAATTGTCTGTGGCATTTGAAAGAGTTCCAGGAGGCAGTTAGAACCAGCATTACTTTTCGCCGCTGGCACCTTTGCTGTGGCAGCAAAACCTGGACGTTTGTCTTTTTTGCTCCGGAGGCTGCCGAAAGCGAAAACAGGTGCTTTTGAGGATGGAGTCCGCAGGAAAGCAGAGAGGGCGAAATTGTCTGGGGCATTTGAAAGAGTTCCAGGAGGCAGTGAGAACCAGCATTACTTTTCCCGGCTGGCACCTTTGCTGTGGCAGCAAAAGCTGGACGTTTGTCTTTTTTGCTCCTGAGGATGCCGAAAGCGAAAACAGGTGCTTTTGAGGATGGAATCCGCAGGAAAGCAGAGAGGGCCAAATTGTCTGAGGCATTTGAAAGAGTTCCAGGAGGCAGTGAGAACCAGCATTACTTTTCCCGGCTGGCACCTTTGCTGTGGCAGCAAAAGCTGGACGTTTGTCTTTTTTGCTCCGGAGGCTGCCGAAAGCGAAAACAGGTGCTTTTGAGGATGGAGTCCGCAGGAAAGCAGAGAGGGCCAAATTGTCTGGGGCATTTGAAAGGGTTCCAGGAGGCAGTGAGAACCAGCATTACTTTTCCCCGCTGGCACCTTTGCTGTGGCAGGAAAACCTGGACGTTTGTCTTTTTTGCTCCTGAGGCTGCAGAAAGTGAAAACAGGTGCTTTTGAGGATGGAGTCCGCAGGAAAGCAGAGAGGGCCAAATTGTCTGTGGCATTTGAAAGAGTTCCAGGAGGCAGTGAGAACCAGCATTACTTTTCCCCGCTGGCACCTTTGCTGTGGCAGGAAAAGCTGGACGTTTGTCTTTTTTGCTCTGGAAACTGCCGAACGCGAAAACAGGTGCTTTTGAGGATGGAATCCGCAGGAAAGCAGAGAGGGCCAAATTGTCTGGGGCATTTGAAAGGGTTCCAGGAGGCCGTGAGAACCAGCATTACTTTTCCCCGCTGGCACCTTTGCTGTGGCAGCAAAACCTGGACGTTTGTCTTTTTTGCTCCTGAGGATGCCGAAAGCGAAAACAGGTGCTTTTGAGGATGGAGTCCGCAGGAAAGCAGAGAGGGCTAAATTGTCTGTGGCATTTGAAAGAGTTCCAGGAGGCAGTTAGAACCAGCATTACTTTTCCCCGCTGGCACCTTTGCTGTGGCAGCAAAACCTGGACGTTTGTCTTTTTTGCTCCGGAGGCTGCCGAAAGCGAAAACAGGTGCTTTTGAGGATGGAGTCCGCAGGAAAGCAGAGAGGGCGAAATTGTCTGTGGCATTTGAAAGAGTTCCAGGAGGCAGTGAGAACCAGCATTACTTTTCCCCGCTGGCACCTTTGCTGTGGCAGCAAAAGCTGGACGTTTGTCTTTTTTGCTCCTGAGGATGCCGAAAGCGAAAACAGGTGCCGCAGGAAAGCAGAGAGGGCCAAATTGTCTGGGGCATTTGAAAGGGTTCCAGGAGGCAGTGAGAACCAGCATTACTTTTCCCCGCTGGCACCTCTGCTGTGGCAGCAAAAGCTGGACGTTTGTCTTTTTTGCTCCTGAGGATGCCGAAAGCGAAAACAGGTGCTTTTGAGGATGGAATCCGCAGGAAAGCAGAGAGGGCCAAATTGTCTGAGGCATTTGAAAGAGTTCCAGGAGGCAGTGAGAACCAGCATTACTTTTCCCGGCTGGCACCTTTGCTGTGGCAGCAAAAGCTGGACGTTTGTCTTTTTTGCTCTGGAGGCTGCCGAAAGCGAAAACAGGTGCTTTTGAGGATGGAGTCCGCAGGAAAGCAGAGAGGGCCAAATTGTCTGTGGCATTTGAAAGGGTTCCAGGAGGCAGTGAGAACCAGCATTACTTTTCCCCGCTGGCACCTTTGCTGTGGCAGGAAAACCTGGACGTTTGTCTTTTTTGCTCCTGAGGCTGCAGAAAGTGAAAACAGGTGCTTTTGAGGATGGAGTCCGCAGGAAAGCAGAGAGGGCCAAATTGTCTGGGGCATTTGAAAGGGTTCCAGGAGGCAGTGAGAACCAGCATTACTTTTCCCGGCTGGCACCTTTGCTGTGGCAGCAAAAGCTGGACGTTTGTCTTTTTTGCTCCTGAGGATGCCGAAAGCGAAAACAGGTGCTTTTGAGGATGGAGTCCGCAGGAAAGCAGAGAGGGCCAAATAGTCTGGGGCATTTGAAAGGGTTCCAGGAGGCAGTGAGAACCAGCATTACTTTTCCCCGCTGGCACCTTTGCTGTGGCAGGAAAAGCTGGACGTTTGTCTTTTTTGCTCCGGAGGCTGCCGAAAGCGAAAACAGGTGCTTTTGAGGATGGAGTCCGCAGGAAAGCAGAGAGTGCCAAATTGTCTGTGGCATTTGAAGAGGTTCCAGGAGGCAATGAGGACCAGCATCACTTTTCCCGGCTGGCACCTTTGCTGTGGCAGCAAAAGCTGGACGTTTGTCTGTTTACCACCGGAGGGCGCCGAAAGTGAAAAAAGGCGCTTTTGAGGATACAGTCCGCAGGAAAGCAGAGAGGGCCAAATTGTCTGGGGCATTTGAAGGGGTTCCAGGAGGCAGTGAGAACCAGCATTACTTTTCCCCGCTGGCACCTTTGCTGTGGCAGCAAAAGCTGGACGTTTGTCTTTTTTGCTCTGGAGGCTGCCGAAAGCGAAAACAGGTGCTTTTGAGGATGGAGTCCGCAGGAAAGCAGAGAGGGCCAAATTGTCTGTGGCATTTGAAAGAGTTCCAGGAGGCAGTGAGAACCAGCATTACTTTTCCCCGCTGGCACCTTTGTTTTGGCAGGAAAAGCTGGACGTTTGTCTTTTTTGCTCCTGAGGATGCCGAAAGCGAAAACAGGTGCTTTTGAGGATGGAGTCCGCAGGAAAGCAGAGAGGGCTAAATTGTCTGGGGCATTTGAAAGAGTTCCAGGAGGCAGTTAGAACCAGCATTACTTTTCCCCGCTGGCACCTTTGCTGTGGCAGCAAAACCTGGACGTTTGTCTTTTTTGCTCCGGAGGCTGCCGAAAACGAAAACAGGTGCTTTTGAGGATGGAGTCCGCAGGAAAGCAGAGAGGGCTAAATTGTCTGGGGCATTTGAAAGAGTTCCAGGAGGCAGTTAGAACCAGCATTACTTTTCCCGGCTGGCACCTTTGCTGTGGCAGCAAAAGCTGGACGTTTCTTTTTTTTGCTCCGGAGGCTGCCGAAAGCGAAAACAGGTGCCGCAGGAAAGCAGAGAGGGCCAAATTGTCTGGGGCATTTGAAAGGGTTCCAGGAGGCAGTGAGAACCAGCATTACTTTTCCCCGCTGGCACCTTTGCTGTGGCAGCAAAAGCTGGACGTTTGTCTTTTTTGCTCCTGAGGATGCCGAAAGCGAAAACAGGTGCTTTTGAGGATGGAGTCCGCAGGAAAGCAGAGAGGGCCAAATTGTCTGAGGCATTTGAAAGAGTTCCAGGAGGCAGTGAGAACCAGCATTACTTTTCCCGGCTGGCACCTTTGCTGTGGCAGCAAAAGCTGGACGTTTGTCTTTTTTGCTCCGGAGGCTGCCGAAAGCGAAAACAGGTGCTTTTGAGGATGGAGTCCGCAGGAAAGCAGAGAGGGCCAAATTGTCTGGGGCATTTGAAAGGGTTCCAGGAGGCAGTGAGAACCAGCATTACTTTTCCCCGCTGGCACCTTTGCTGTGGCAGGAAAACCTGGACGTTTGTCTTTTTTGCTCCTGAGGATGCCGAAAGCGAAAACAGGTGCTTTTGAGGATGGAATCCGCAGGAAAGCAGAGAGGGCCAAATTGTCTGAGGCATTTGAAAGAGTTCCAGGAGGCAGTGAGAACCAGCATTACTTTTCCCGGCTGGCACCTTTGCTGTGGCAGCAAAAGCTGGACGTTTGTCTTTTTTGCTCCGGAGGCTGCCGAAAGCGAAAACAGGTGCTTTTGAGGATGGAGTCCGCAGGAAAGCAGAGAGGGCCAAATTGTCTGGGGCATTTGAAAGGGTTCCAGGAGGCAGTGAGAACCAGCATTACTTTTCCCCGCTGGCACCTTTGCTGTGGCAGGAAAACCTGGACGTTTGTCTTTTTTGCTCCTGAGGCTGCATAAAGTGAAAACAGGTGCTTTTGAGGATGGAGTCCACAGGAAAGCAGAGAGGGCCAAATTGTCTGGGGCATTTGAAAGGGTTCCAGGAGGCAGTGAGAACCAGCATTACTTTTCCCGGCTGGCACCTTTGCTGTGGCAGCAAAAGCTGGACGTTTGTCTTTTTTGCTCCTGAGGATGCCGAAAGCGAAAACAGGTGCTTTTGAGGATGGAGTCCGCAGGAAAGCAGAGAGGGCCAAATTGTCTGGGGCATTTGAAAGGGTTCCAGGAGGCAGTGAGAACCAGCATTACTTTTCCCGGCTGGCACCTTTGCTGTGGCAGCAAAAGCTGGACGTTTGTCTTTTTTGCTCCGGAGGCTGCCGAAAGCGAAAACAGGTGCTTTTGAGGATGGAGTCCGCAGGAAAGCAGAGAGGGCCAAATTGTCTGTGGCATTTGAAAGGGTTCCAGGAGGCAGTGAGAACCAGCATTACTTTTCCCCGCTGGCACCTTTGCTGTGGCAGCAAAAGCTGGACGTTTGTCATTTTTGCTCCGGAGGCTGCCGAAAGCGAAAACAGGTGCTTTTGAGGATGGAGTCCGCAGGAAAGCAGAGAGGGCCAAATTGTCTGGGGCATTTGAAAGAGTTCCAGGAGGCCGTGAGAACCAGCATTACTTTTCCCCGCTGGCACCTTTGCTGTGGCACCAAAACCTGGACGTTTGTCTTTTTTGCTCCGGAGGCTGCCGAAAGCGAAAACAGGTGCTTTTGAGGATGGAGTCCGCAGGAAAGCAGAGAGGGCCAAATAGTCTGTGGCATTTGAAGAGGTTCCAGGAGGCAATGAGGACCAGCATCTCTTTTTCCCGCTGGCACCTTTGCTGTGGCAGCAAAAGCTGGACGTTTGTCTTTTTACCACCGGAGGGCGCCGAAAGTGAAAAAAGGCGCTTTTGAGGATGGAGTCCGCAGGAAAGCAGAGAGGGCCAAATGGTCTGGGGCATTTGAAGGGGTTCCAGGAGGCAGTGACGAACAGCATCACTTTTCCCCGCTGGCACCTTTGCTGTGGCAGCAAAACCTGGACGTTTGTCTTTTTTGCTCCGGAGGCTGCCGAAAGCGAAAACAGGTGCTTTTGAGGATGGAGTCCGCAGGAAAGCAGAGAGGGCCAAATAGTCTGGGGCATTTGAAAGGGTTCCAGGAGGCAGTGAGAACCAGCATTACTTTTCCCCGCTGGCACCTTTGCTGTGGCAGGAAAAGCTGGACGTTTGTCTTTTTTGCTCCGGAGGCTGCCGAAAGCGAAAACAGGTGCTTTTGAGGATGGAGTCCGCAGGAAAGCAGAGAGTGCCAAATTGTCTGTGGCATTTGAAGAGGTTCCAGGAGGCAATGAGGACCAGCATCACTTTTCCCGGCTGGCACCTTTGCTGTGGCAGCAAAAGCTGGACGTTTGTCTTTTTACCACCGGAGGGCGCCGAAAGTGAAAAAAGGCGCTTTTGAGGATACAGTCCGCAGGAAAGCAGAGAGGGCCAAATTGTCTGGGGCATTTGAAGGGGTTCCAGGAGGCAGTGAGAACCAGCATTACTTTTCCCCGCTGGCACCTTTGCTGTGGCAGCAAAAGCTGGACGTTTGTCTTTTTTGCTCTGGAGGCTGCCGAAAGCGAAAACAGGTGCTTTTGAGGATGGAGTCCGCAGGAAAGCAGAGAGGGCCAAATTGTCTGTGGCATTTGAAAGAGTTCCAGGAGGCAGTGAGAACCAGCATTACTTTTCCCCGCTGGCACCTTTGTTTTGGCAGGAAAAGCTGGACGTTTGTCTTTTTTGCTCTGGAAACTGCCGAAAGGGAAAACAGGTGCTTTTGAGGATGGAATCCGCAGGAAAGCAGAGAGGGCCAAATTGTCTGGGGCATTTGAAAGGGTTCCAGGAGGCAGTGAGAACCAGCATTACTTTTCCCCGCTGGCACCTTTGCTGTGGCAGCAAAACCTGGACGTTTGTCTTTTTTGCTCCTGAGGATGCCGAAAGCGAAAACAGGTGCTTTTGAGGATGGAGTCCGCAGGAAAGCAGAGAGGGCTAAATTGTCTGGGGCATTTGAAAGATTTCCAGGAGGCAGTTAGAACCAGCATTACTTTTCCCCGCTGGCACCTTTGCTGTGGCAGCAAAACCTGGACGTTTGTCTTTTTTGCTCCGGAGGCTGCCGAAAGCGAAAACAGGTGCTTTTGAGGATGGAGTCCGCAGGAAAGCAGAGAGGGCTAAATTGTCTGGGGCATTTGAAAGAGTTCCAGGAGGCAGTTAGAACCAGCATTACTTTTCCCGGCTGGCACCTTTGCTGTGGCAGCAAAAGCTGGACGTTTCTTTTTTTTGCTCCGGAGGCTGCCGAAAGCGAAAACAGGTGCCGCAGGAAAGCAGAGAGGGCCAAATTGTCTGGGGCATTTGAAAGGGTTCCAGGAGGCAGTGAGAACCAGCATTACTTTTCCCCGCTGGCACCTTTGCTGTGGCAGCAAAAGCTGGACGTTTGTCTTTTTTGCTCCTGAGGATGCCGAAAGCGAAAACAGGTGCTTTTGAGGATGGAGTCCGCAGGAAAGCAGAGAGGGCCAAATTGTCTGAGGCATTTGAAAGAGTTCCAGGAGGCAGTGAGAACCAGCATTACTTTTCCCGGCTGGCACCTTTGCTGTGGCAGCAAAAGCTGGACGTTTGTCTTTTTTGCTCCGGAGGCTGCCGAAAGCGAAAACAGGTGCTTTTGAGGATGGAGTCCGCAGGAAAGCAGAGAGGGCCAAATTGTCTGGGGCATTTGAAAGGGTTCCAGGAGGCAGTGAGAACCAGCATTACTTTTCCCCGCTGGCACCTTTGCTGTGGCAGGAAAACCTGGACGTTTGTCTTTTTTGCTCCTGAGGATGCCGAAAGCGAAAACAGGTGCTTTTGAGGATGGAATCCGCAGGAAAGCAGAGAGGGCCAAATTGTCTGAGGCATTTGAAAGAGTTCCAGGAGGCAGTGAGAACCAGCATTACTTTTCCCCGCTGGCACCTTTGCTGTGGCAGCAAAAGCTGGACGTTTGTCTTTTTTGCTCCGGAGGCTGCCGAAAGCGAAAACAGGTGCTTTTGAGGATGGAGTCCGCAGGAAAGCAGAGAGGGCCAAATTGTCTGGGGCATTTGAAAGGGTTCCAGGAGGCAGTGAGAACCAGCATTACTTTTCCCCGCTGGCACCTTTGCTGTGGCAGGAAAACCTGGACGTTTGTCTTTTTTGCTCCTGAGGCTGCATAAAGTGAAAACAGGTGCTTTTGAGGATGGAGTCCGCAGGAAAGCAGAGAGGGCCAAATTGTCTGGGGCATTTGAAAGGGTTCCAGGAGGCAGTGAGAACCAGCATTACTTTTCCCGGCTGGCACCTTTGCTGTGGCAGCAAAAGCTGGACGTTTGTCTTTTTTGCTCCTGAGGATGCCGAAAGCGAAAACAGGTGCTTTTGAGGATGGAGTCCGCAGGAAAGCAGAGAGGGCCAAATTGTCTGGGGCATTTGAAAGGGTTCCAGGAGGCAGTGAGAACCAGCATTACTTTTCCCGGCTGGCACCTTTGCTGTGGCAGCAAAAGCTGGACGTTTGTCTTTTTTGCTCCGGAGGCTGCCGAAAGCGAAAACAGGTGCTTTTGAGGATGGAGTCCGCAGGAAAGCAGAGAGGGCCAAATTGTCTGTGGCATTTGAAAGGGTTCCAGGAGGCAGTGAGAACCAGCATTACTTTTCCCCGCTGGCACCTTTGCTGTGGCAGCAAAAGCTGGACGTTTGTCATTTTTGCTCCGGAGGCTGCCGAAAGCGAAAACAGGTGCTTTTGAGGATGGAGTCCGCAGGAAAGCAGAGAGGGCCAAATTGTCTGGGGCATTTGAAAGAGTTCCAGGAGGCCGTGAGAACCAGCATTACTTTTCCCCGCTGGCACCTTTGCTGTGGCACCAAAACCTGGACGTTTGTCTTTTTTGCTCCGGAGGCTGCCGAAAGCGAAAACAGGTGCTTTTGAGGATGGAGTCCGCAGGAAAGCAGAGAGGGCCAAATAGTCTGTGGCATTTGAAGAGGTTCCAGGAGGCAATGAGGACCAGCATCTCTTTTTCCCGCTGGCACCTTTGCTGTGGCAGCAAAAGCTGGACGTTTGTCTTTTTACCACCGGAGGGCGCCGAAAGTGAAAAAAGGCGCTTTTGAGGATGGAGTCCGCAGGAAAGCAGAGAGGGCCAAATGGTCTGGGGCATTTGAAGGGGTTCCAGGAGGCAGTGACGAACAGCATCACTTTTCCCCGCTGGCACCTTTGCTGTGGCAGCAAAACCTGGACGTTTGTCTTTTTACCACCGGAGGGCGCCGAAAGTGAAAAAAGGCGCTTTTGAGGATGGAGTCCGCAGGAAAGCAGAGAGGGCCAAATGGTCTGGGGCATTTGAAGGGGTTCCAGGAGGCAGTGAGGAACAGCATCACTTTTCCCCGCTGGCACCTTTGCTGTGGCAGCAAAACCTGGACGTTTGTCTTTTTTGCTCCGGAGGCTGCCGAAAGCGAAAACAGGTGCTTTTGAGGATGGAGTCCGCAGGAAAGCAGAGAGGGCCAAATTGTCTGGGGCATTTGAAAGAGTTCCAGGAGGCAGTTAGAACCAGCATTACTTTTCCCCGCTGGCACCTTTGCTGTGGCAGCAAAACCTGGACGTTTGTCTTTTTTGCTCCGGAGGCTGCCAAAAGCGAAAACAGGTGCTTTTGAGGATGGAGTCCGCAGGAAAGCAGAGAGGGCTAAATTGTCTGGGGCATTTGAAAGAGTTCCAGGAGGCAGTGAGAACCAGCATTACTTTTCCCGGCTGGCACCTTTGCTGTGGCAGCAAAAGCTGGACGTTTCTCTTTTTTGCTCCGGAGGCTGCCGAAAGCGAAAACAGGTGCCGCAGGAAAGCAGAGAGGGCCAAATTGTCTGGGGCATTTGAAAGGGTTCCAGGAGGCAGTGAGAACCAGCATTACTTTTCCCCGCTGGCACCTTTGCTGTGGCAGCAAAACCTGGACGTTTGTCTTTTTTGCTCCGGAGGCTGCCGAAAGCGAAAACAGGTGCTTTTGAGGATGGAGTCCGCAGGAAAGCAGAGAGGGCCAAATAGTCTGTGGCATTTGAAGAGGTTCCAGGAGGCAATGAGGACCAGCATCTCTTTTTCCCGCTGGCACCTTTGCTGTGGCAGCAAAAGCTGGACGTTTGTCTTTTTACCACCGGAGGGCGCCGAAAGTGAAAAAAGGCGCTTTTGAGGATACAGTCCGCAGGAAAGCAGAGAGGGCCAAATGGTCTGGGGCATTTGAAGGGGTTCCAGGAGGCAGTGAGAACCAGCATTACTTTTCCCCGCTGGCACCTTTGCTGTGGCAGCAAAAGCTGGACGTTTGTCTTTTTTGCTCTGGAGGCTGCCAGAAGCGAAAACAGGTGCTTTTGAGGATAGAGTCCGCAGGAAAGCAGAGAGGGCCAAATTGTCTGTGGCATTTGAAAGAGTTCCAGGAGGCAGTGAGAACCAGCATTACTTTTCCCCGCTGGCACCTTTGCTGTGGCAGGAAAAGCTGGACATTTGTCTTTTTTGCTCTGGAAACTGCCGAAAGCGAAAACAGGTGCCGCAGGAAAGCAGAGAGGGCCAAATTGTCTGGGGCATTTGAAAGGGTTCCAGGAGGCAGTGAGAACCAGCATTACTTTTCCCCGCTGGCACCTTTGCTGTGGCAGCAAAAGCTGGACGTTTGTCTTTTTTGCTCCTGAGGATGCCGAAAGCGAAAACAGGTGCTTTTGAGGATGGAATCCGCAGGAAAGCAGAGAGGGCCAAATTGTCTGAGGCATTTGAAAGAGTTCCAGGAGGCAGTGAGAACCAGCATTACTTTTCCCGGCTGGCACCTTTGCTGTGGCAGCAAAAGCTGGACGTTTGTCTTTTTTGCTCCGGAGGCTGCCGAAAGCGAAAACAGGTGCTTTTGAGGATGGAGTCCGCAGGAAAGCAGAGAGGGCCAAATTGTCTGGGGCATTTGAAAGGGTTCCAGGAGGCAGTGAGAACCAGCATTACTTTTCCCCGCTGGCACCTTTGCTGTGGCAGGAAAACCTGGACGTTTGTCTTTTTTGCTCCTGAGGCTGCATAAAGTGAAAACAGGTGCTTTTGAGGATGGAGTCCGCAGGAAAGCAGAGAGGGCCAAATTGTCTGGGGCATTTGAAAGGGTTCCAGGAGGCAGTGAGAACCAGCATTACATTTCCCGGCTGGCACCTTTGCTGTGGCAGCAAAAGCTGGACGTTTGTCTTTTTTGGTCCGGAGGTTGCCGAAAGCGAAAACAGGTGCTTTTGAGGATGGAGTCCGCAGGAAAGCAGAGAGGGCCAAATTGTCTGAGGCATTTGAAAGAGTTCCAGGAGGCAGTGAGAACCAGCATTACTTTTCCCGGCTGGCACCTTTGCTGTGGCAGCAAAAGCTGGACGTTTGTCTTTTTTGCTCCGGAGGCTGCCGAAAGCGAAAACAGGTGCTTTTGAGGATGGAGTCCGCAGGAAAGCAGAGAGGGCCAAATTGTCTGGGGCATTTGAAAGGGTTCCAGGAGGCAGTGAGAACCAGCATTACTTTTCCCCGCTGGCACCTTTGCTGTGGCAGGAAAACCTGGACGTTTGTCTTTTTTGCTCCTGAGGCTGCATAAAGTGAAAACAGGTGCTTTTGAAGATGGAGTCCGCAGGAAAGCAGAGAGGGCCAAATTGTCTGCGGCATTTGAAAGGGTTGCAGGAGGCAGTGAGAACCAGCATTACTTTTCCCGGCTGGCACCTTTGCTGTGGAAGCAAAAGCTGGACGTTTCTCTTTTTTGCTCCGGAGGCTGCCGAAAGCGAAAACAGGTGCTTTTGAGGATGGAGTCCGCAGGAAAGCAGAGAGGGCCAAATAGTCTGTGGCATTTGAAGAGGTTCCAGGAGGCAATGAGTACCAGCATCTCTTTTTCCTGCTGGCACCTTTGCTGTGGCAGCAAAAGCTGGACGTTTGTCTTTTTACCACCGGAGGGCGCCGAAAGTGAAAAAAGGCGCTTTTGAGGATGGAGTCCGCAGGAAAGCAGAGAGGGCCAAATGGTCTGGGGCATTTGAAGGGGTTCCAGGAGGCAGTGACGAACAGCATCACTTTTCCCCGCTGGCACCTTTGCTGTGGCAGCAAAAGCTGGACGTTTGTCTTTTTACCACCGGAGGGCGCCGAAAGTGAAAAAAGGCGCTTTTGAGGATGGAGTCCGCAGGAAAGCAGAGAGGGCCAAATGGTCTGGGGCATTTGAAGGGCTTCCAGGAGGCGGTGAGGAACAGCATCACTTTTCCCCGCTGGCACCTTTGCTGTGGCAGCAAAAGCTGGACGTTTGTCTTTTTTGCTCCGGATGCTGCCGAAAGCGAAAAGAGGTGCTTTTGAGGATGGAGTCCGCAGGAAAGCAGAGAGGGCCAAATTGTCTGTGGCATTTGAAAGGGTTCCAGGAGGCAGTGAGAACCAGCATTACTTTTCCCGGCTGGCACCTTTGCTGTGGCAGCAAAAGCTGGACGTTTGTCTTTTTTGCTCCTGAGGATGCCGAAAGCGAAAACAGGTTTTTTTGAGGATGGAGTCCGCAGGAAAGCAGAGAGGGCCAAATTGTCTGGGGCATTTGAAAGGGTTCCAGGAGGCAGTGAGAACCAGCATTACTTTTCCCGGCTGGCACATTTGCTGTGGCAGCAAAACCTGGACGTTTGTCTTTTTTGCTCCGGAGGCTGCCGAAAGCGAAAACAGGTGCTTTTGAGGATGGAGTCCGCAGGAAAGCAGAGAGGGCCAAATTGTCTGTGGCATTTGAAAGGGTTCCAAAAGGCAGTGAGAACCAGCATTACTTTTCCCCACTGGCACCTTTGCTGTGGCAGCAAAAGCTGGACGTTTGTCTTTTTTGCTCCGGAGGCTGCCGAAAGCGAAAACAGGTGCTTTTGAGGATGAAGTCCGCAGGAAAGCAGAGAGGGCCAAATAGTCTGTGGCATTTGAAAGAGTTCCAGGAGGCCGTGAGAACCAGCATTACTTTTCCCCGCTGGTACCTTTGCTGTGGCACCAAAACCTGGACGTTTGTCTTTTTTGCTCCGGAGGCTGCCGAAAGCGAAAACAGGTGCTTTTGAGGATGGAGTCAGCAGGAAAGCAGAGAGGGCCAAATGGTCTGGGGCATTTGAAGAGGTTCCAGGAGGCAATGAGGACCAGCATCACTTTTCCCCGCTGGCACCTTAGCTGTGGCAGCAAAAGCTGGACGTTTTTCTTTTTACCACCGGAGGGCGCCGAAAGTGAAAACAGGCGCTTTTGAGGATGGAGTCCGCAGGAAAGCAGAGAGGGCCAAATGGTCTGGGGCATTTGAAGGGGTTCCAGGAGGCAGTGAGGACCAGCATCACTTTTCCCCGCTGGCACCTTTGCTGTGGCAGCAAAAGCTGGACGTTTGTCTTTTTTGCTCCTGAGGATGCCGAAAGCGAAAACAGGTGCTTTTGAGGATGGAGTCCGCAGGAAAGCAGAGAGGGCCAAATTGTCTGTGGCATTTGAAAGAGTTCCAGGAGGCAGTGAGAACCAGCATTACTTTTCCCGGCTGGCACCTTTGCTGTGGCAGCAAAAGCTGGACGTTTGTCTTTTTTGCTCCGGATGCTGCCGAAAGCGAAAACAGGTGCTTTTGAGGATGGAGTCCGCAGGAAAGCAGAGAGGGCCAAATTGTCTGTGGCATTTGAAAGAGTTCCAGGAGGCAGTGAGAACCAGCATTACTTTTCGCCGCTGGCACCTTTGCTGTGGCAGCAAAACCTGGACGTTTGTCTTTTTTGCTCCGGAGGTTGCCGAAAGCGAAAACAGGTGCTTTTGAGGATGGAGTCCGCAGGAAAGCAGAGAGGGCCAAATTGTCTGTGGCATTTGAAAGAGTTCCAGGCGGCAGTGAGAACCAGCATTACTTTTCCCCGCTGGCACCTTTGCTGTGGCAGGAAAAGCTGGACGTTTGTCTTTTTTGCTCTGGAAACTGCCGAAAGCGAAAACAGGTGCTTTTGAGGATGGAGTCCGCAGGAAAGCAGAGAGGGCCAAATTGTCTGTGGCATTTGAAGAGGTTCCATGAGGCAATGAGGACCAGCATCACTTTTCCCGGCTGGCACCTTTGCTGTGGCAGGAAAAGCTGGACGTTTGTCTTTTTTGCTCCGGAGGCTGCCGAAAGCGAAAACAGGTGCTTTTGAGGATGGAGTCCGCAGGAAAGCAGAGAGGGCCAAATTGTCTGGGGCATTTGAAAGGGTTCCAGGAGGCAGTGAGAACCAGCATTACTTTTCCCCGCTGGCACCTTTGCTGTGGCAGGAAAACCTGGACGTTTGTCTTTTTTGCTCCGGAGGCTGCCGAAAGTGAAAACAGGTGCTTTTGAGGATGGAGTCCGCAGGAAAGCAGAGAGGGCCAAATTGTCTGTGGCATTTGAAAGAGTTCCAGGAGGCAGTGAGAACCAGCATTACTTTTCCCGGCTGGCTCCTTTGCTGTGGCAGGAAAAGCTGGACGTTTGTCTTTTTTGCTCCGGAGGCTGCCGAAAGCGAAAACAGGTGCTTTTGAGGATGGAGTCCGCAGGAAAGCAGAGAGGGCCAAATTGTCTGGGGCATTTGAAAGGGTTCCAGGAGGCAGTGAGAACCAGCATTACTTTTCCCCGCTGGCACCTTTGCTGTGGCAGGAAAACCTGGACGTTTGTCTTTTTTGCTCCGGAGGCTGCCGAAAGTGAAAACAGGTGCTTTTGAGGATGGAGTCCGCAGGAAAGCAGAGAGGGCCAAATTGTCTGGGGCATTTGAAAGGGTTCCAGGAGGCAGTGAGAACCAGCATTACTTTTCCCGGCTGGCACCTTTGCTGTGGCAGCAAAAGCTGGACGTTTGTCTTTTTTGCTCCTGAGGATGCCGAAAGCGAAAACAGGTGCTTTTGAGGATGGAGTCCGCAGGAAAGCAGAGAGGGCCAAATTGTCTGTGGCATTTGAAAGAGTTCCAGGAGGCAGTGAGAACCAGCATTACTTTTCCCGGCAGGCACCTTTGCTGTGGCAGCAAAAGCTGGACGTTTGTCTTTTTTCTCCGGAGGCTGCCGAAAGCGAAAACAGGTGCTTTTGAGGATGGAGTCCGCAGGAAAGCAGAGAGGGCCAAATTGTCTGTGGCATTTGAAAGAGTTCCAGGAGGCCGTGAGAACCAGCATTACTTTTCCCCGCTGGCACCTTTGCTGTGGCAGCAAAACCTGGACGTTTGTCTTTTTTGCTCCGGAGGCTGCCGAAAGCGAAAACAGGTGCTTTTGAGGATGGAGTCCGCAGGAAAGCAGAGAGGGCCAAATAGTCTGTGGCATTTGAAGAGGTTCCAGGAGGCAATGAGGACCAGCATCACTTTTCCCCGCTGGCACCTTTGCTGTGGCAGCAAAAGCTGGACGTTTGTCTTTTTACCACCGGAGGGCGCCGAAAGTGAAAAAAGGCGCTTTTGAGGATGGAGTCCGCAGGAAAGCAGAGAGGGCCAAATTGTCTGGGGCATTTGAAGGGGTTCCAGGAGGCAATGAGGACCAGCATCACTTTTCCCCCTGGCACCTTTGCTGTGGCAGCAAAAGCTGGACGTTTGTCTTTTTACCACCGGAGGGCGCCGAAAGTGAAAAAAGGCGCTTTTGAGGATGGAGTCCGCAGGAAAGCAGAGAGGGCCAAATGGTCTGGGGCATTTGAAGGGGTTCCAGGAGGCAGTGAGAACCAGCATTACTTTTCCCCGCTGGCACCTTTGCTGTGGCAGCAAAAGCTGGACGTTTGTCTTTTTTGCTCCTGAGGATGCCGAAAGCGAAAACAGGTGCTTTTGAGGATGGAATCCGCAGGAAAGCAGAGAGGGCCAAATTGTCTGAGGCATTTGAAAGAGTTCCAGGAGGCAGTGAGAACCAGCATTACTTTTCCCGGCTGGCACCTTTGCTGTGGCAGCAAAAGCTGGACGTTTGTCTTTTTTGCTCCTGAGGATGCCGAAAGCGAAAACAGGTGCTTTTGAGGATGGAGTCCGCAGGAAAGCAGAGAGGGCCAAATTGTCTGGGGCATTTGAAAGAGTTCCAGGAGGCAGTGAGAACCAGCATTACTTTTCCCGGCAGGCACCTTTGCTGTGGCAGCAAAACCTGGACGTTTGTCTTTTTTGCTCCTGACGCTGCCGAAAGCGAAAACAGGTGCTTTTGAGGATGGAGTCCGCAGGAAAGCAGAGAGGGCCAAATTGTCTGTGGCATTTGAAAGGGTTCCAGGAGGCAGTGAGAACCAGCATTACTTTTCCCCGCTGGCACCTTTGCTGTGGCAGCAAAACCTGGACGTTTGTCTTTTTTGCTCCGGAGGCTGCCGAAAGCGAAAACAGGTGCTTTTGAGGATGGAGTCCGCAGGAAAGCAGAGAGGGCCAAATAGTCTGTGGCATTTGAAAGAGTTCCAGGAGGCAGTGAGAACCAGCATTACTTTTCCCGGCTGGCACCTTTGCTGTGGCAGCAAAAGCTGGACGTTTGTCTTTTTTGCTCCTGAGGATGCCGAAAGCGAAAACAGGTTCTTTTGAGGATGGAGTCCGCAGGAAAGCAGAGAGGGCCAAATTGTCTGTGGCATTTGAAAGAGTTCCAGGAGGCAGTGAGAACCAGCATTACTTTTCGCCTCTGGCACCTTTGCTGTGGCAGCAAAAGCTGGACGTTTGTCTTTTTTGCTCCGGAGGCTGCCGAAAGCGAAAACAGGTGCTTTTGAGGATGGAGTCCGCAGGAAAGCAGAGAGGGCCAAATTGTCTGTGGCATTTGAAAGAGTTCCAGGAGGCAGTGAGAACCAGCATTACTTTTCCCCGCTGGCACCTTTGCTGTGGCAGCAAAAGCTGGACGTTTGTCTTTTTTGCTCCGGAGGCTGCTGCAAGCGAAAACAGGTGCTTTTGAGGATGGAGTCCGCAGGAAAGCAGAGAGGGCCAAATAGTCTGTGGCATTTGAAGAGGTTCCAGGAGGCAATGAGGACCAGCATCACTTTTCCCCGCTGGCACCTTTGCTGTGGCAGCAAAAGCTGGACGTTTGTCTTTTTTGCTCCGGAGGCTGCCGAAAGCGAAAACAGGTGCTTTTGAGGATGGAGTCCGCAGGAAAGCAGAGAGGGCCAAATAGTCTGTGGCATTTGAAGAGGTTCCAGGAGGCAATGAGGACCAGCATCACTTTTCCCCGCTGGCACCTTTGCTGTGGCAGCAAAAGCTGGACGTTTGTCTTTTTACCACCGGAGGGCGCCGAAAGTGAAAACAGGTGCTTTTGAGGATGGAGTCCGCAGGAAAGCAGAGAGGGCCAAATGGTCTGGGGCATTTGAAGGGGTTCCAGGAGGCAGTGAGGACCAGCATCACTTTTCCCCGCTGGCACCTTTGCTGTGGCAGCAAAAGCTGGACGTTTGTCTTTTTTGCTCCTGAGGATGCCGAAAGCGAAAACAGGTGCTTTTGAGGATGGAGTCCGCAGGAAAGCAGAGAGGGCCAAATTGTCTGTGGCATTTGAAAGAGTTCCAGGAGGCAGTGAGAACCAGCATTACTTTTCCCCGCTGGCACCTTTGCTGTGGCAGCAAAAGCTGGACGTTTGTCTTTTTTGCACCTGAGGATGCCGAAAGCGAAAACAGGTGCTTTTGAGGATGGAGTCCGCAGGAAAGCAGAGAGGGCCAAATTGTCTGTGGCATTTGAAAGAGTTCCAGGAGGCAGTGAGAACCAGCATTACTTTTCCCCGCTGGCACCTTTGCTGTGGCAGCAAATGTGGACGTTTGTCTTTTTTGCTCCGGAGGTTGCCGAAAGCGAAAACAGGTGCTTTTGAGGATGGAGTCCGCAGGAAAGTAGAGAGGGCCAAATTGTCTGGGGCATTTGAAAGGGTTCCAGGAGGCACTGAGAACCAGCATTACTTTTCCCGGCTGGCACCTTTGCTGTGGCAGCAAAAGCTGGACGTTTGTCTTTTTTGCTCCGGAGGCTGCCGAAAGCGAAAACAGGTGCTTTTGAGGATGGAGTCCGCAGGAAAGCAGAGAGGGCCAAATTGTCTGGGGCATTTGAAAGAGTTCCAGGAGGCAGTGAGAACCAGCATTACTTTTCGCCGCTGGCACCTTTGCTGTGGCAGCAAAACCTGGACGTTTGTCTTTTTTGGTCCGGAGGTTGCCGAAAGCGAAAACAGGTGCTTTTGAGGATGGAGTCCGCAGGAAAGCAGAGAGGGCCAAATTGTCTGTGGCATTTGAAAGAGTTCCAGGAGGCAGTGAGAACCAGCATTACTTTTCCCCGCTGGCACCTTTGCTGTGGCAGGAAAAGCTGGACGTTTGTCTTTTTTGCTCTGGAAACTGTTGAAAGCGAAAACAGGTGCTTTTGAGGATGGAGTCCGCAGGAAAGCAGAGAGTGCCAAATTGTCTGTGGCATTTGAAGAGGTTCCAGGAGGCAATGAGGACCAGCATCACTTTTCCCGGCTGGCACCTTTGCTGTGGCAGCAAAAGCTGGACGTTTGTCTTTTTACCACCGGAGGGCGCCGAAAGTGAAAAAAGGCGCTTTTGAGGATAGAGTCCGCAGGAAAGCAGAGAGGGCCAAATGGTCTGGGGCATTTGAAGGGGTTCCAGGAGGCAGTGAGAACCAGCATTACTTTTCCCCGCTGGCACCTTTGCTGTGGCAGCAAAAGCTGGACGTTTGTCTTTTTTGCTCCTGAGGATGCCGAAAGCGAAAACAGGTGCTTTTGAGGATGGAGTCCGCAGGAAAGCAGAGAGGGCCAAATTGTCTGTGGCATTTGAAAGAGTTCCAGGAGGCAGTGAGAACCAGCATTACTTTTCCCGGCTGGCTCCTTTGCTGTGGCAGGAAAAGCTGGACGTTTGTCTTTTTTGCTCCGGAGGCTGCCGAAAGCGAAAACAGGTGCTTTTGAGGATGGAGTCCGCAGGAAAGCAGAGAGGGCCAAATTGTCTGGGGCATTTGAAAGGGTTCCAGGAGGCAGTGAGAACCAGCATTACTTTTCCCCGCTGGCACCTTTGCTGTGGCAGGAAAACCTGGACGTTTGTCTTTTTTGCTCCGGAGGCTGCCGAAAGTGAAAACAGGTGCTTTTGAGGATGGAGTCCGCAGGAAAGCAGAGAGGGCCAAATTGTCTGGGGCATTTGAAAGGGTTCCAGGAGGCAGTGAGAACCAGCATTACTTTTCCCGGCAGGCACCTTTGCTGTGGCAGCAAAAGCTGGACGTTTGTCTTTTTTGCTCCGGAGGCTGCCGAAAGCGAAAACAGGTGCTTTTGAGGATGGAGTCCGCAGGAAAGCAGAGAGGGCCAAATAGTCTGTGGCATTTGAAAGAGTTCCAGGAGGCCGTGAGAACCAGCATTACTTTTCCCCGCTGGCACCTTTGCTGTGGCAGCAAAACCTGGACGTTTGTCTTTTTTGCTCCGGAGGCTGCCGAAAGCGAAAACAGGTGCTTTTGAGGATGGAGTCCGCAGGAAAGAAGAGAGTGCCAAATTGTCTGTGGCATTTGAAGAGGTTCCAGGAGGCAATGAGGACCAGCATCACTTTTCCCGGCTGGCACCTTTGCTGTGGCAGCAAAAGCTGGACGTTTGTCTTTTTACCACCGGAGGGCGCCGAAAGTGAAAAAAGGCGCTTTTGAGGATAGAGTCCGCAGGAAAGCAGAGAGGGCCAAATGGTCTGGGGCATTTGAAGGGGTTCCAGGAGGCAGTGAGAACCAGCATTACTTTTCCCCGCTGGCACCTTTGCTGTGGCAGCAAAAGTTGGACATTTGTCTTTTTTGCTCCTGAGGATGCCGAAAGCGAAAACAGGTGCTTTTGAGGATGGAGTCCGCAGGAAAGTAGAGAGGGCCAAATTGTCTGAGGCATTTGAAAGAGTTCCAGGAGGCAGTGAGAACCAGCATTACTTTTCCCGGCTGGCACCTTTGCTGTGGCAGCAAAATCTGGACGTTTGTCTTTTTTGCTCCCGAGGCTGCCGAAAGCGAAAACAGGTGCTTTTGAGGATGGAGTCCTCAGGAAAGCAGAGAGGGCCAAATTGTCTGGGGCATTTGAAAGGGTTCCAGGAGGCAGTGAGAACCAGCATTACTTTTCCCCGCTGGCACCTTTGCTGTGGCAGCAAAACCTGGACGTTTGTCTTTTTTGCTCCTGAGGATGCCGAAAGCGAAAACAGGTGCTTTTGAGGATGGAGTCCGCAGGAAAGCAGAGAGGGCCAAATGGTCTGGGGCATTTGAAAGGGTTCCAGGAGGCAGTGAGAACCAGCATTACTTTTCCCGGCTGGCACCTTTGCTGTGGCAGCAAAAGCTGGACGTTTGTCTTTTTTGCTCCTGAGGATGCCGAAAGCGAAATCAGGTGCTTTTGAGGATGGAGTCCGCAGGAAAGCAGAGAGGGCCAAATTGTCTGGGGCATTTGAAAGGGTTCCAGGAGGCAGTGAGAACCAGCATTACTTTTCCCGGCAGTCACCTTTGCTGTGGCAGCAAAACCTGGACGTTTGTCTTTTTTGCTCCGGAAGCTGCCGAAAGCGAAAACAGGTGCTTTTGAGGATGGAGTCCACAGGAAAGCAGAGAGGGCCAAATAGTCTGTGGCATTTGAAGAGGTTCCAGGAGGCAATGAGGACCAGCATCACTTTTCCCCGCTGGCACCTTTGCTGTGGCAGCAAAAGCTGGACGTCTGTCTTTTTTGCTCTGGAAACTGCCGAAAGCGAAAACAGGTGCTTTTGAGGATGGAGTCCGCAGGAAAGCAGAGAGGGCCAAATTGTCTGGGGCATTTGAAAGGGTTCCAGGAGGCAGTGAGAACCAGCATTACTTTTCCCCGCTGGCACCTTTGCTGTGGCAGCAAAACCTGGACGTTTGTCTTTTTTGCTCCTGAGGATGCCGAAAGCGAAAACAGGTGCTTTTGAGGATGGAGTCCGCAGGAAAGCAGAGAGGGCTAAATTGTCTGGGGCATTTGAAAGAGTTCCAGGAGGCAGTGAGAACCAGCATTACTTTTCCCCGCTGGCACCTTTGCTGTGGCAGCAAAACCTGGACGTTTGTCTTTTTTGCTCCGGAGGCTGCCGAAAGCGAAAACAGGTGCTTTTGAGGATGGAGTCTGCAGGAAAGCAGAGAGGGCCAAATTGTCTGGGGCATTTGAAAGGGTTCCAGGAGGCAGTGAGAACCAGCATTACTTTTCCCCGCTGGCACCTTTGCTGTGGCAGCAAAAGCTGGACGTTTGTCTTTTTTGCTCCTGAGGATGCCGAAAGCGAAAAGAGGTGCTTTTGAGGATGGAATCCGCAGGAAAGCAGAGAGGGCCAAATTGTCTGGGGCATTTGAAAGGGTTCCAGGAGGCAGTGAGAACCAGCATTACTTTTCCCCGCTGGCACCTTTGCTGTGGCAGGAAAACCTGGACGTTTGTCTTTTTTGCTCCTGAGGCTGCCGAAAGCGAAAACAGGTGCTTTTGAGGATGGAGTCCGCAGGAAAGCAGAGAGGGCCAAATTGTCTGGGGCATTTGAAAGAATTCCAGGAGGCCGTTAGAACAAACATTACTTTTCCCCGCTGGCACCTTTGCTGTGGCAGCAAAAGCTGGACGTTTGTCTTTTTTGCTCCGGAGGCTGCCGAAAGCGAAAACAGGTGCTTTTGAGGATGGAGTCCGCAGGAAAGCAGAGAGGGCCAAATTGTCTGGGGCATTTGAAAGGGTTCCAGGAGGCAGTGAGAACCAGCATTACTTTTGCCCGCTGGCACCTTTGCTGTGGCAGCAAAAGCTGGACGTTTGTCTTTTTTGCTCCGGAGGCAGCCGAAAGCGAAAACAGGTGCTTTTGAGGATGGAGTCCGCAGGAAAGCAGAGAGGGCCAAATAGTCTGTGGCATTTGAAGAGGTTCCAGGAGGCAGTGAGAACCAGTATCACTTTTCCCCGCTGTCACCTTTGCTGTGGCAGCAAAAGCTGGACGTTTGTCTTTTTACCACCGGAGGGCGCCGAAAGTGAAAAAAGGCGCTTTTGAGGATAGAGTCCGCAGGAAAGCAGAGAGGGCCAAATGGTCTGGGGCATTTGAAGGGGTTCCAGGAGGCAGTGAGAACCAGCATTACTTTTCCCCGCTGGCACCTTTGCTGTGGCAGCAAAAGTTGGACATTTGTCTTTTTTGCTCCTGAGGTTGCCGAAAGCGAAAACAGGTGCTTTTGAGGATGGAGTCCGCAGGAAAGTAGAGAGGGCCAAATTGTCTGAGGCATTTGAAAGAGTTCCAGGAGGCAGTGAGAACCAGCATTACTTTTCCCGGCTGGCACCTTTGCTGTGGCAGCAAAATCTGGACGTTTGTCTTTTTTGCTCCCGAGGCTGCCGAAAGCGAAAACAGGTGCTTTTGAGGATGGAGTCCTCAGGAAAGCAGAGAGGGCCAAATTGTCTGGGGCATTTGAAAGGGTTCCAGGAGGCAGTGAGAACCAGCATTACTTTTCCCCGCTGGCACCTTTGCTGTGGCAGCAAAACCTGGACGTTTGTCTTTTTTGCTCCTGAGGATGCCGAAAGCGAAAACAGGTGCTTTTGAGGATGGAGTCCGCAGGAAAGCAGAGAGGGCCAAATGGTCTGGGGCATTTGAAAGGGTTCCAGGAGGCAGTGAGAACCAGCATTACTTTTCCCGGCTGGCACCTTTGCTGTGGCAGCAAAAGCTGGACGTTTGTCTTTTTTGCTCCTGAGGATGCCGAAAGCGAAATCAGGTGCTTTTGAGGATGGAGTCCGCAGGAAAGCAGAGAGGGCCAAATTGTCTGGGGCATTTGAAAGGGTTCCAGGAGGCAGTGAGAACCAGCATTACTTTTCCCGGCAGTCACCTTTGCTGTGGCAGCAAAACCTGGACGTTTGTCTTTTTTGCTCCGGAAGCTGCCGAAAGCGAAAACAGGTGCTTTTGAGGATGGAGTCCACAGGAAAGCAGAGAGGGCCAAATAGTCTGTGGCATTTGAAGAGGTTCCAGGAGGCAATGAGGACCAGCATCACTTTTCCCCGCTGGCACCTTTGCTGTGGCAGCAAAAGCTGGACGTCTGTCTTTTTTGCTCTGGAAACTGCCGAAAGCGAAAACAGGTGCTTTTGAGGATGGAGTCCGCAGGAAAGCAGAGAGGGCCAAATTGTCTGGGGCATTTGAAAGGGTTCCAGGAGGCAGTGAGAACCAGCATTACTTTTCCCCGCTGGCACCTTTGCTGTGGCAGCAAAACCTGGACGTTTGTCTTTTTTGCTCCTGAGGATGCCGAAAGCGAAAACAGGTGCTTTTGAGGATGGAGTCCGCAGGAAAGCAGAGAGGGCTAAATTGTCTGGGGCATTTGAAAGAGTTCCAGGAGGCAGTGAGAACCAGCATTACTTTTCCCCGCTGGCACCTTTGCTGTGGCAGCAAAACCTGGACGTTTGTCTTTTTTGCTCCGGAGGCTGCCGAAAGCGAAAACAGGTGCTTTTGAGGATGGAGTCTGCAGGAAAGCAGAGAGGGCCAAATTGTCTGGGGCATTTGAAAGGGTTCCAGGAGGCAGTGAGAACCAGCATTACTTTTCCCCGCTGGCACCTTTGCTGTGGCAGCAAAAGCTGGACGTTTGTCTTTTTTGCTCCTGAGGATGCCGAAAGCGAAAAGAGGTGCTTTTGAGGATGGAATCCGCAGGAAAGCAGAGAGGGCCAAATTGTCTGGGGCATTTGAAAGGGTTCCAGGAGGCAGTGAGAACCAGCATTACTTTTCCCCGCTGGCACCTTTGCTGTGGCAGGAAAACCTGGACGTTTGTCTTTTTTGCTCCTGAGGATGCCGAAAGCGAAAACAGGTGCTTTTGAGGATGGAGTCCGCAGGAAAGCAGAGAGGGCCAAATTGTCTGGGGCATTTGAAAGAATTCCAGGAGGCCGTTAGAACAAACATTACTTTTCCCCGCTGGCACCTTTGCTGTGGCAGCAAAAGCTGGACGTTTGTCTTTTTTGCTCCGGAGGCTGCCGAAAGCGAAAACAGGTGCTTTTGAGGATGGAGTCCGCAGGAAAGCAGAGAGGGCCAAATTGTCTGGGGCATTTGAAAGGGTTCCAGGAGGCAGTGAGAACCAGCATTACTTTTGCCCGCTGGCACCTTTGCTGTGGCAGCAAAAGCTGGACGTTTGTCTTTTTTGCTCCGGAGGCAGCCGAAAGCGAAAACAGGTGCTTTTGAGGATGGAGTCCGCAGGAAAGCAGAGAGGGCCAAATAGTCTGTGGCATTTGAAGAGGTTCCAGGAGGCAGTGAGAACCAGTATCACTTTTCCCCGCTGTCACCTTTGCTGTGGCAGCAAAAGCTGGACGTTTGTCTTTTTACCACCGGAGGGCGCCGAAAGTGAAAAAAGGCGCTTTTGAGGATGGAGTCCGCAGGAAAGCTGAGAGGGCAAAATGGTCTGGGGCATTTGAAGGGGTTCCAGGAGGCAGTGAGGACCAGCATTACTTTTCCCGGCTGGCACCTTTGCTGTGGCAGCAAAAGCTGGACGTTTGTCTTTTTACCACCGGAGGGCGCCGAAAGTGAAAAAAGGCGCTTTTGAGGATACAGTGCGCAGGAAAGCAGAGAGGGCCAAATGGTCTGGGGCATTTGAAGAGGTTCCAGGAGGCAGTGAGGACCAGCATTACTTTTCCCCGCTGGCACCTTTGCTGTGGCAGCAAAAGCTGGACGTTTGTCTTTTTTGCTCCGGAGGCTGCCGAAAGCGAAAACAGGTGCTTTTGAGGATGGAGTCCGCAGGAAAGCAGAGAGGGCCAAATTGTCTGGGGCATTTGAAAGAGTTACAGGAGGCAGTGAGAACCAGCATTACTTTTCCCCGCTGGCACCTTTGCTGTGGCAGGAAAACCTGGACGTTTGTCTTTTTTGCTCTGGAAACTGCCGAAAGCGAAAACAGGTGCTTTTGAGGATGGAGTCCGCAGGAAAGCAGAGAGGGCCAAATTGTCTGGGGCATTTGAAAGGGTTCCAGGAGGCAGTGAGAACCAGCATTACTTTTCCCCGCTGGCACCTTTGCTGTGGCAGCAAAAGCTGGACGTTTGTCTTTTTTGCTCCTGAGGATGCCGAAAGCGAAAACAGGTGCTTTTGAGGATGGAGTCCGCATGAAAGCAGAGAGGGCTAAATTGTCTGGGGCATTTGAAAGAGTTCCAGGAGGCAGTGAGAACCAGCATTACTTTTGCCCGCTGGCACCTTTGCTGTGGCAGCAAAACCTGGACGTTTGTCTTTTTTGCTCCGGAGGCTGCCGAAAGCGAAAACAGGTGCTTTTGAGGATGGAGTCCGCAGGAAAGCAGAGAGGGCCAAATAGTCTGTGGCATTTGAAGAGGTTCCAGGAGGCAATGAGGACCAGTATCACTTTTCCCCGCTGTCACCTTTGCTGTGGCAGCAAAAGCTGGACGTTTGTCTTTTTACCACCGGAGGGCGCCGAAAGTGAAAAAAGGCGCTTTTGAGGATGGAGTCCGCAGGAAAGCAGAGAGGGCCAAATAGTCTGGGGCATTTAAAGGGGTTCCAGGAGGCAGTGAGGACCAGCATTACTTTTCCCCGCTGGCACCTTTGCTGTGGCAGCAAAAGCTGGACGTTTGTCTTTTTACCACCGGAGGGCGCCGAAAGTGAAAAAAGGCGCTTTTGAGGATAGATTCCGCAGGAAAGCAGAGAGGGCCAAATGGTCTGGGGCATTTGAAGAGGTTCCAGGAGGCAGTGAGGACCAGCATTACTTTTCCCCGCTGGCACCTTTGCTGTGGCAGCAAAAGCTGGACGTTTGTCTTTTTTGCTCCGGAGGCTGCCGAAAGCGAAAACAGGTGCTTTTGAGGATGGAGTCCGCAGGAAAGCAGAGAGGGCCAAATTGTCTGGGGCATTTGAAAGGGTTCCAGGAGGCAGTGAGAACCAGCATTACTTTTGCCCGCTGGCACTTTTGCTGTGGCAGGAAAACCTGGACGTTTCTCTTTTTTGCTCCGGAGGCTGCCGAAAGCGAAAACAGGTGCTTTTGAGGATGGAGTCCGCAGGAAAGCAGAGAGGGCCAAAAAGTCTGTGGCATTTGAAGAGGTTCCAGGAGGCAATGAGGACCAGTATCACTTTTCCCCGCTGTCACCTTTGCTGTGGCAGCAAAAGCTGGACGTTTGTCTTTTTACCACCGGAGGGCGCCGAAAGTGAAAAAAGGCGCTTTTGAGGATGGAGTCCGCAGGAAAGCAGAGAGGGCCAAATGGTCTGGGGCATTTGAAGGGGTTCCAGGAGGCAGTGAGGACCAGCATTACTTTTCCCCGCTGGCACCTTTGCTGTGGCAGCAAAAGCTGGACGTTTGTCTTTTTACCACCGGAGGGCGCCGAAAGTGAAAAAAGGCGCTTTTGAGGATAGAGTCTGCAGGAAAGCAGAGAGGGCCAAATGGTCTGGGGCATTTGAAGAGGTTCCAGGAGGCAGTGAGGACCAGCATTACTTTTCCCCGCTGGCACCTTTGCTGTGGCAGCAAAAGCTGGACGTTTGTCTTTTTTGCTCTGGAAACTGCCGAAAGCGAAAACAGGTGCTTTTGAGGATGGAGTCCGCAGGAAAGCAGAGAGGGCCAAATTGTCTGGGGCATTTGAAAGGGTTCCAGGAGGCAATGAGGACCAGCATCACTTTTCCCGGCTGGCACCTTTGCTGTGGCAGCAAAAGCTGGACGTTTGTCTTTTTACCACCGGAGGGCGCCGCAAGTGAAAAAAGGCGCTTTTGAGGATAGAGTCCGCAGGAAAGCAAAGAGGGCCAAATGGTCTGGGGCATTTGAAAGGGTTCCAGGACGCAGTGAGAACCAGCATTACTTTTCCCGGCTGGCACCTTTGCTGTGGCAGCAAAAGCTGGACGTTTGTCTTTTTTGCTCTGGAAACTGCCGAAAGCGAAAACAGGTGCTTTTGAGGATGGAGTCCGCAGGAAAGCAGAGAGGGCCAAATTGTCTGGGGCATTTGAAAGGGTTCCAGGAGGCAGTGAGAACCAGCATTACTTTTCCCCGCTGGCACCTTTGCTGTGGCAGCAAAAGCTGGACATTTGTCTTTTTTGCTCCTGAGGATGCCGAAAGCGAAAACAGGTGCTTTTGTGGATGGAGTCCGCAGGAAAGCAGAGAGGGCTAAATTGTCTGGGGCATTTGAAAGAGTTCCAGGAGGCAGTTAGAACCAGCATTACTTTTCCCCGCTGGCACCTTTGCTGTGGCAGCAAAACCTGGACGTTTGTCTTTTTTGCTCCGGAGGCTGCCGAAAGCGAAAACAGGTGCTTTTGAGGATGGAGTCCGCAGGAAAGCAGAGAGGGCTAAATTGTCTGGGGCATTTGAAAGAGTTCCAGGAGGCAGTGAGAACCAGCATTACTTTTCCCCGCTGGCACCTTTGCTGTGGCAGCAAAAGCTGGACGTTTGTCTTTTTTGCTCTGGAGGCTGCCGAAAGCGAAAACAGGTGCTTTTGAGGATGGAGTCCGCAGGAAAGCAGAGAGGGCCAAATTGTCTGGGGCATTTGAAAGGGTTCCAGGAGGCAGTGAGAACCAGCATTACTTTTCCCCGCTGGCACCTTTGCTGTGGCAGCAAAAGCTGGACGTTTGTCTTTTTTGCTCCGGAGGCTGCCGAAAGCGAAAAAATGTGCTTTTGAGGATGGAGTCCGCAGGAAAGCAGAGAGGGCCAAATTGTCTGTGGCATTTGAAGAGGTTCCAGGAAGCAGTGAGAACCAGCATTACTTTTCGCCGCTGGCACCTTTGCTGTGGCAGCAAAAGCTGGACGTTTGTCTTTTTTGGTCCGGAGGCTGCCGAAAGCGAAAACAGGTGCTTTTGAGGATGGAGTCCGCAGGAAAGCAGAGAGGGCCAAATTGTCTGGGGCATTTGAAAGAGTTCCAGGAGGCAGTGAGAACCAGCATTACTTTTCCCCGCTGGCACCTTTGCTGTGGCAGCAAAACCTGGACGTTTGTCTTTTTTGCTCCGGAGGCTGCCGAAAGCGAAAACAGGTGCTTTTGAGGATGGAGTCCGCAGGAAAGCAGAGAGGGCCAAATTGTCTGTGGCATTTGAAGAGGTTCCAGGAGGCAATGAGGACCAGCATCACTTTTCCCGGCTGGCACCTTTGCTGTGGCAGCAAAAGCTGGACGTTTGTCTTTTTACCACCGGAGGGCGCCGAAAGTGAAAAAAGGCGCTTTTGAGGATAGAGTCCGCAGGAAAGCAGAGAGGGCCAAATGGTCTGGGGCATTTGAAAGGGTTCCAGGACGCAGTGAGAACCAGCATTACTTTTCCCCGCTGGCACCTTTGCTGTGGCAGCAAAAGCTGGACGTTTGTCTTTTTTGCTCTGGAAACTGCCGAAAGCGAAAACAGGTGCTTTTGAGGATGGAGTCCGCAGGAAAGCAGAGAGGGCCAAATTGTCTGGGGCATTTGAAAGGGTTCCAGGAGGCAGTGAGAACCAGCATTACTTTTCCCGGCTGGCACCTTTGCTGTGGCAGCAAAAGCTGGACGTTTGTCTTTTTTGCTCCGGAGGCTGCCGAAAGCGAAAACAGGTGCTTTTGAGGATGGAGTCCGCAGGAAAGCAGAGAGGGCCAAATAGTCTGTGGCATTTGAAGAGGTTCCAGGAGGCAGTGAGAACCAGCATTACTTTTCGCCGCTGGCACCTTTGCTGTGGCAGGAAAACCTGGACGTTTGTCTTTTTTGCTCCTGAGGTTGCCGAAAGCGAAAACAGGTGCTTTTGAGGATGGAGTCCGCAGGAAAGCAGAGAGGGCCAAATTGTCTGTGGCATTTGAAAGAGTTCCAGGAGGCAGTGAGAACCAGCATTACTTTTCGCCGCTGGCACCTTTGCTGTGGCAGCAAAAGCTGGACGTTTGTCTTTTTTGCTCCGGAGGCTGCCGAAAGCGAAAAAATGTGCTTTTGAGGATGGAGTCCGCAGGAAAGCAGAGAGGGCCAAATTGTCTGTGGCATTTGAAGAGGTTCCAGGAAGCAGTGAGAACCAGCATTACTTTTCGCCGCTGGCACCTTTGCTGTGGCAGCAAAAGCTGGACGTTTGTCTTTTTTGCTCCGGAGGCTGCCGAAAGCGAAAACAGGTGCTTTTGAGGATGGAGTCCGCAGGAAAGCAGAGAGGGCCAAATTGTCTGTGGCATTTGAAAGAGTTCCAGGAGGCAGTGAGAACCAGCATTACTTTTCCCCGCTGGCACCTTTGCTGTGGCAGCAAAACCTGGACGTTTGTCTTTTTTGCTCCGGAGGCTGCCGAAAGCGAAAACAGGTGCTTTTGAGGATGGAGTCCGCAGGAAAGCAGAGAGTGCCAAATTGTCTGTGGCATTTGAAAGAGTTCCAGGAGGCAATGAGGACCAGCATCACTTTTCCCGGCTGGCACCTTTGCTGTGGCAGCAAAAGCTGGACGTTTGTCTTTTTACCACCGGAGGGCGCCGAAAGTGAAAAAAGGCGCTTTTGAGGATAGAGTCTGCAGGAAAGCAGAGAGGGCCAAATGGTCTGGGGCATTTGAAAGGGTTCCAGGACGCAGTGAGAACCAGCATTACTTTTCCCCGCTGGCACCTTTGCTGTGGCAGCAAAAGCTGGACGTTTGTCTTTTTTGCTCCGGAGGCTGCCGAAAGTGAAAACAGGTGCTTTTGAGGATGGAGTCCGCAGGAAAGCAGAGAGGGCCAAATTGTCTGGGGCATTTGAAAGGGTTCCAGGAGGCAGTGAGAACCAGCATTACTTTTCCCGGCAGGCACCTTTGCTGTGGCAGCAAAACCTGGACGTTTGTCTTTTTTGCTCCGGAGGCTGCCGAAAGCGAAAACAGGTGCTTTTGAGGATGGAGTCCGCAGGAAAGCAGAGAGGGCCAAATAGTCTGTGGCATTTGAAAGAGTTCCAGGAGGCCGTGAGAACCAGCATTACTTTTCCCCGCTGGCACCTTTGCTGTGGCAGCAAAACCTGGACGTTTGTCTTTTTTGCTCCGGAGGCTGCCGAAAGCGAAAACAGGTGCTTTTGAGGATGGAGTCCGCAGGAAAGAAGAGAGTGCCAAATTGTCTGTGGCAGTTGAAGAGGTTCCAGGAGGCAATGAGGACCAGCATCACTTTTCCCGGCTGGCACCTTTGCTGTGGCAGCAAAAGCTGGACGTTTGTCTTTTTACCACCGGAGGGCGCCGAAAGTGAAAAAAGGCGCTTTTGAGGATAGAGTCCGCAGGAAAGCAGAGAGGGCCAAATGGTCTGGGGCATTTGAAGGGGTTCCAGGAGGCAGTGAGAACCAGCATTACTTTTCCCCGCTGGCACCTTTGCTGTGGCAGCAAAAGCTGGACGTTTGTCTTTTTTGCTCCTGAGGATGCCGAAAGCGAAAACAGGTGCTTTTGAGGATGGAATCCGCAGGAAAGTAGAGAGGGCCAAATTCTCTGAGGCATTTGAAAGAGTTCCAGGAGGCAGTGAGAACCAGCATTACTTTTCCCGGCTGGCACCTTTGATGTGGCAGCAAAAGCTGGACGTTTGTCTTTTTTGCTCCCGAGGCTGCCGAAAGCGAAAACAGGTGCTTTTGAGGATGGAGTCCGCAGGAAAGCAGAGAGGGCCAAATTGTCTGGGGCATTTGAAAGGGTTCCAGGAGGCAGTGAGAACCAGCATTACTTTTCCCCGCTGGCACCTTTGCTGTGGCAGCAAAACCTGGACGTTTGTCTTTTTTGCTCCTGAGGATGCCGAAAGCGAAAACAGGTGCTTTTGAGGATGGAGTCCGCAGGAAAGCAGAGAGGGCCAAATGGTCTGGGGCATTTGAAAGGGTTCCAGGAGGCAGTGAGAACCAGCATTACTTTTCCCCGCTGGCACCTTTGTTGTGGCAGCAAAGGCTGGACGTTTGTCTTTTTTGCTCCTGAGGATGCCGAAAGCGAAATCAGGTGCTTTTGAGGATGGAGTCCGCAGGAAAGCAGAGAGGGCCAAATTGTCTGGGGCATTTGAAAGGGTTCCAGGAGGCAGTGAGAACCAGCATTACTTTTCCCGGCAGTCACCTTTGCTGTGGCAGCAAAACCTGGACGTTTGTCTTTTTTGCTCCGGAAGCTGCCGAAAGCGAAAACAGGTGCTTTTGAGGATGGAGTCCGCAGGAAAGCAGAGAGGGCCAAATTGTCTGTGGCATTTGAAAGGGTTCCAGGAGGCAGTGAGAACCAGCATTACTTTTCCCCGCTGGCACCTTTGCTGTGGCAGCAAAAGCTGGACGTTTGTCTTTTTTGCTCCGGAGGCTGCCGAAAGCGAAAACAGGTGCTTTTGAGGATGGAGTCCGCAGGAAAGCAGAGAGGGCCAAATGGTCTGGGGCATTTGAAGGGGTTCCAGGAGGCAGTGAGGACCAGCATTACTTTTCCCCGCTGGCACCTTTGCTGTGGCAGCAAAAGCTGGACGTTTGTCTTTTTACCACCGGAGGGCGCCGAAAGTGAAAAAAGGCGCTTTTGAGGATAGAGTCCGCAGGAAAGCAGAGAGGGCCAAATGGTCTGGGGCATTTGAAGGGGTTCCAGGAGGCAGTGAGGACCAGCATTACTTTTCCCCGCTGGCACCTTTGCTGTGGCAGCAAAAGCTGGACGTTTGTCTTTTTTGCTCCTGAGGATGCCGAAAGCGAAAACAGGTGCTTTTGAGGATGGAATCCGCAGGAAAGTAGAGAGGGCCAAATTCTCTGAGGCATTTGAAAGAGTTCCAGGAGGCAGTGAGAACCAGCATTACTTTTCCCGGCTGGCACCTTTGATGTGGCAGCAAAAGCTGGACGTTTGTCTTTTTTGCTCCCGAGGCTGCCGAAAGCGAAAACAGGTGCTTTTGAGGATGGAGTCCGCAGGAAAGCAGAGAGGGCCAAATTGTCTGGGGCATTTGAAAGGGTTCCAGGAGGCAGTGAGAACCAGCATTACTTTTCCCCGCTGGCACCTTTGCTGTGGCAGCAAAACCTGGACGTTTGTCTTTTTTGCTCCTGAGGATGCCGAAAGCGAAAACAGGTGCTTTTGAGGATGGAGTCCGCAGGAAAGCAGAGAGGGCCAAATGGTCTGGGGCATTTGAAAGGGTTCCAGGAGGCAGTGAGAACCAGCATTACTTTTCCCCGCTGGCACCTTTGTTGTGGCAGCAAAGGCTGGACGTTTGTCTTTTTTGCTCCTGAGGATGCCGAAAGCGAAATCAGGTGCTTTTGAGGATGGAGTCCGCAGGAAAGCAGAGAGGGCCAAATTGTCTGGGGCATTTGAAAGGGTTCCAGGAGGCAGTGAGAACCAGCATTACTTTTCCCGGCAGTCACCTTTGCTGTGGCAGCAAAACCTGGACGTTTGTCTTTTTTGCTCCGGAAGCTGCCGAAAGCGAAAACAGGTGCTTTTGAGGATGGAGTCCGCAGGAAAGCAGAGAGGGCCAAATTGTCTGTGGCATTTGAAAGGGTTCCAGGAGGCAGTGAGAACCAGCATTACTTTTCCCCGCTGGCACCTTTGCTGTGGCAGCAAAAGCTGGACGTTTGTCTTTTTTGCTCCGGAGGCTGCCGAAAGCGAAAACAGGTGCTTTTGAGGATGGAGTCCGCAGGAAAGCAGAGAGGGCCAAATGGTCTGGGGCATTTGAAGGGGTTCCAGGAGGCAGTGAGGACCAGCATTACTTTTCCCCGCTGGCACCTTTGCTGTGGCAGCAAAAGCTGGACGTTTGTCTTTTTACCACCGGAGGGCGCCGAAAGTGAAAAAAGGCGCTTTTGAGGATAGAGTCCGCAGGAAAGCAGAGAGGGCCAAATGGTCTGGGGCATTTGAAGAGGTTCCAGGAGGCAGTGAGGACCAGCATTACTTTTCCCCGCTGGCACCTTTGCTGTGGCAGCAAAAGCTGGACGTTTGTCTTTTTTGCTCCGGAGGCTGCCGAAAGCGAAAACAGGTGCTTTTGAGGATGGAGTCCGCAGGAAAGCAGAGAGGGCCAAATTGTCTGGGGCATTTGAAAGAGTTACAGGAGGCAGTGAGAACCAGCATTACTTTTCCCCGCTGGCACCTTTGCTGTGGCAGCAAAAGCTGGACGTTTGTCTTTTTTGCTCTGGAAACTGCCGAAAGCGAAAACAGGTGCTTTTGAGGATGGAGTCCGCAGGAAAGCAGAGAGGGCCAAATTGTCTGGGGCATTTGAAAGGGTTCCAGGAGGCAGTGAGAACCAGCATTACTTTTCCCCGCTGGCACCTTTGCTGTGGCAGCAAAACCTGGACGTTTGTCTTTTTTGCTCCTGAGGATGCCGAAAGCGAAAACAGGTGCTTTTGAGGATGGAGTCCGCATGAAAGCAGAGAGGGCTAAATTGTCTGGGGCATTTGAAAGAGTTCCAGGAGGCAGTGAGAACCAGCATTACTTTTGCCCGCTGGCACCTTTGCTGTGGCAGCAAAACCTGGACGTTTGTCTTTTTTGCTCCGGAGGCTGCCGAAAGCGAAAACAGGTGCTTTTGAGGATGGAGTCCGCAGGAAAGCAGAGAGGGCCAAATAGTCTGTGGCATTTGAAGAGGTTCCAGGAGGCAATGAGGACCAGTATCACTTTTCCCCGCTGTCACCTTTGCTGTGGCAGCAAAAGCTGGACGTTTGTCTTTTTACCACCGGAGGGCGCCGAAAGTGAAAACAGGTGCTTTTGAGGATGGAGTCCGCAGGAAAGCAGAGAGGGCCAAATAGTCTGGGGCATTTGAAGGGGTTCCAGGAGGCAGTGAGGACCAGCATTACTTTTCCCCGCTGGCACCTTTGCTGTGGCAGCAAAAGCTGGACGTTTGTCTTTTTACCACCGGAGGGCGCCGAAAGTGAAAAAAGGCGCTTTTGAGGATAGAGTCCGCAGGAAAGCAGAGAGGGCCAAATGGTCTGGGGCATTTGAAGAGGTTCCAGGAGGCAGTGAGGACCAGCATTACTTTTGCCCGCTGGCACCTTTGCTGTGGCAGCAAAAGCTGGACGTTTGTCTTTTTTGCTCCGGAGGCTGCCGAAAGCGAAAACAGGTTCTTTTGAGGATGGAGTCCGCAGGAAAGCAGAGAGGGCCAAATTGTCTGGGGCATTTGAAAGGGTTCCAGGAGGCAGTGAGAACCAGCATTACTTTTCCCCGCTGGCACCTTTGCTGTGGCAGGAAAAGCTGGACGTTTGTCTTTTTTGCTCTGGAAACTGCCGAAAGCGAAAACAGGTGCTTTTGAGGATGGAGTCCGCAGGAAAGCAGAGAGGGCCAAATTGTCTGGGGCATTTGAAAGGGTTCCAGGAGGCAGTGAGAACCAGCATTACTTTTCCCCGCTGGCACCTTTGCTGTGGCAGCAAAACCTGGACGTTTGTCTTTTTGCTCCTGAGGATGCCGAAAGCGAAAACAGGTGCTTTTGAGGATGGAGTCCGCATGAAAGCAGAGAGGGCTAAATTGTCTGGGGCATTTGAAAGAGTTCCAGGAGGCAGTGAGAACCAGCATTACTTTTGCCCGCTGGCACCTTTGCTGTGGCAGCAAAACCTGGACGTTTGTCTTTTTTGCTCCGGAGGCTGCCGAAAGCGAAAACAGGTGCTTTTGAGGATGGAGTCCGCAGGAAAGCAGAGAGGGCCAAATAGTCTGTGGCATTTGAAGAGGTTCCAGGAGGCAATGAGGACCAGTATCACTTTTCCCCGCTGTCACCTTTGCTGTGGCAGCAAAAGCTGGACGTTTGTCTTTTTACCACCGGAGGGCGCCGAAAGTGAAAAAAGGCGCTTTTGAGGATGGAGTCCGCAGGAAAGCAGAGAGGGCCAAATAGTCTGGGGCATTTGAAGGGGTTCCAGGAGGCAGTGAGGACCAGCATTACTTTTCCCCGCTGGCACCTTTGCTGTGGCAGCAAAAGCTGGACGTTTGTCTTTTTACCACCGGAGGGCGCCGAAAGTGAAAAAAGGCGCTTTTGAGGATAGATTCCGCAGGAAAGCAGAGAGGGCCAAATGGTCTGGGGCATTTGAAGAGGTTCCAGGAGGCAGTGAGGACCAGCATTACTTTTCCCCGCTGGCACCTTTTCTGTGGCAGCAAAAGCTGGACGTTTGTCTTTTTTGCTCCGGAGGCTGCCGAAAGCGAAAACAGGTGCTTTTGAGGATGGAGTCCGCAGGAAAGCAGAGAGGGCCAAATTGTCTGGGGCATTTGAAAGAGTTCCAGGAGGCAGTGAGAACCAGCATTACTTTTCCCCGCTGGCACCTTTGCTGTGGCAGGAAAAGCTGGACGTTTGTCTTTTTTGCTCTGGAAACTGCCGAAAGCGAAAACAGGTGCTTTTGAGGATGGAGTCCGCAGGAAAGCAGAGAGGGCCAAATTGTCTGGGGCATTTGAAAGGGTTCCAGGAGGCAGTGAGAACCAGCATTACTTTTCCCCGCTGGCACCTTTGCTGTGGCAGCAAAACCTGGACGTTTGTCTTTTTTGATCCTGAGGATGCCGAAAGCGAAAACAGGTGCTTTTGAGGATGGAGTCCGCAGGAAAGCAGAGAGGGCTAAATTGTCTGGGGCATTTGAAAGAGTTCCAGGAGGCAGTGAGAACCAGCATTACTTTTCCCCGCTGGCACCTTTGCTGTGGCAGCAAAACCTGGACGTTTGTCTTTTTTGCTCCGGAGGCTGCCGAAAGCGAAAACAGGTGCTTTTGAGGATGGAGTCCGCAGGAAAGCAGAGAGGGCCAAATTGTCTGGGTCATTTGAAAGGGTTCCAGGAGGCAGTGAGAACCAGCATTACTTTTCCCCGCTGGCACCTTTGCTGTGGCAGCAAAAGCTGGACGTTTGTCTTTTTTGCTCCTGAGGATGCCGAAAGCTAAAACAGGTGCTTTTGAGGATGGAATCCGCAGGAAAGCAGAGAGGGCCAAATTGTCTGTGGCATTTGAAAGGGTTCCAGGAGGCAGTGAGAACCAGCATTACTTTTCCCCGCTGGCACCTTTGCTGTGGCAGGAAAACCTGGACGTTTGTCTTTTTTGCTCCGGAGGCTGCCGAAAGCGAAAACAGGTGCTTTTGAGGATGGAGTCCGCAGGAAAGCAGAGAGGGCCAAATTGTCTGTGGCATTTGAAAGAGTTCCAGGAGGCCGTGAGAACAAACATTACTTTTCCCCGCTGGCACTTTTGCTGTGGCAGCAAAACCTGGACGTTTGTCTTTTTTGCTCCGGAGGCTGCCGAAAGCGAAAACAGGTGCTTTTGAGGATGGAGTCCGCAGGAAAGCAGAGAGGGCCAAATTGTCTGGGGCATTTGAAAGGGTTCCAGGAGGCAGTGAGAACCAGCATTACTTTTGCCCGCTGGCACTTTTGCTGTGGCAGGAAAACCTGGACGTTTGTCTTTTTTGCTCCGGAGGCTGCCGAAAGCGAAAACAGGTGCTTTTGAGGATGGAGTCCGCAGGAAAGCAGAGAGGGCCAAATAGTCTGTGGCATTTGAAGAGGTTCCAGGAGGCAATGAGGACCAGTATCACTTTTCCCCGCTGTCACCTTTGCTGTGGCAGCAAAAGCTGGACGTTTGTCTTTTTACCACCGGAGGGCGCCGAAAGTGAAAAAAGGCGCTTTTGAGGATGGAGTCCGCAGGAAAGCAGAGAGGGCCAAATGGTCTGGGGCATTTGAAGGGGTTCCAGGAGGCAGTGAGGACCAGCATTACTTTTCCCCGCTGGCACCTTTGCTGTGGCAGCAAAAGCTGGACGTTTGTCTTTTTACGACCGGAGGGCGCCGAAAGTGAAAAAAGGCGCTTTTGAGGATAGAGTCTGCAGGAAAGCAGAGAGGGCCAAATGGTCTGGGGCATTTGAAGAGGTTCCAGGAGGCAGTGAGGACCAGCATTACTTTTCCCCGCTGGCACCTTTGCTGTGGCAGCAATAGCTGGACGTTTGTCTTTTTTGCTCTGGAAACTGCCGAAAGCGAAAACAGGTGCTTTTGAGGATGGAGTCCGCAGGAAAGCAGAGAGGGCCAAATTGTCTGGGGCATTTGAAAGGGTTCCAGGAGGCAATGAGGACCAGCATCACTTTTCCCGGCTGGCACCTTTGCTGTGGCAGCAAAAGCTGGACGTTTGTCTTTTTACCACCGGAGGGCGCCGCAAGTGAAAAAAGGCGCTGTTGAGGATAGAGTCCGCAGGAAAGCAAAGAGGGCCAAATGGTCTGGGGCATTTGAAAGGGTTCCAGGACGCAGTGAGAACCAGCATTACTTTTCCCGGCTGGCACCTTTGCTGTGGCAGCAAAAGCTGGACGTTTGTCTTTTTTGCTCTGGAAACTGCCGAAAGCGAAAACAGGTGCTTTTGAGGATGGAGTCCGCAGGAAAGCAGAGAGGGCCAAATTGTCTGGGGCATTTGAAAGGGTTCCAGGAGGCAGTGAGAACCAGCATTACTTTTCCCCGCTGGCACCTTTGCTGTGGCAGCAAAACCTGGACATTTGTCTTTTTTGCTCCTGAGGATGCCGAAAGCGAAAACAGGTGCTTTTGAGGATGGAGTCCGCAGGAAAGCAGAGAGGGCTAAATTGTCTGGGGCATTTGAAAGAGTTCCAGGAGGCAGTTAGAACCAGCATTACTTTTCCCCGCTGGCACCTCTGCTGTGGCAGCAAAACCTGGACGTTTGTCTTTTTTGCTCCGGAGGCTGCCGAAAGCGAAAACAGGTGCTTTTGAGGATGGAGTCCGCAGGAAAGCAGAGAGGGCTAAATTGTCTGGGGCATTTGAAAGAGTTCCAGGAGGCAGTGAGAACCAGCATTACTTTTCCCCGCTGACACCTTTGCTGTGGCAGCAAAAGCTGGACGTTTGTCTTTTTTGCTCTGGAGGCTGCCGAAAGCGAAAACAGGTGCTTTTGAGGATGGAGTCCGCAGGAAAGCAGAGAGGGCCAAATTGTCTGGGGCATTTGAAAGGGTTCCAGGAGGCAGTGAGAACCAGCATTACTTTTCCCCGCTGGCACCTTTGCTGTGGCAGCAAAAGCTGGACGTTTGTCTTTTTTGCTCCGGAGGCTGCCGAAAGCGAAAAAATGTGCTTTTGAGGATGGAGTCCGCAGGAAAGCAGAGAGGGCCAAATTGTCTGTGGCATTTGAGAGGTTCCAGGAAGCAGTGAGAACCAGCATTACTTTTCGCCGCTGGCACCTTTGCTGTGGCAGCAAAAGCTGGACGTTTGTCTTTTTTGGTCTGGAGGTTGCCGAAAGCGAAAACAGGTGCTTTTGAGGATGGAGTCCGCAGGAAAGCAGAGAGGGCCAAATTGTCTGGGGCATTTGAAAGAGTTCCAGGAGGCAGTGAGAACCAGCATTACTTTTCCCCGCTGGCACCTTTGCTGTGGCAGCAAAACCTGGACGTTTGTCTTTTTTGCTCCGGAGGCTGCCGAAAGCGAAAACAGGTGCTTTTGAGGATGGAGTCCGCAGGAAAGCAGAGAGTGCCAAATTGTCTGTGGCATTTGAAGAGGTTCCAGGAGGCAATGAGGACCAGCATCACTTTTCCCGGCTGGCACCTTTGCTGTGGCAGCAAAAGCTGGACGTTTGTCTTTTTACCACCGGAGGGCGCGGAAAGTGAAAAAAGGCGCTTTTGAGGATAGAGTCCGCAGGAAAGCAGAGAGGGCCAAATGGTCTGGGGCATTTGAAAGGGTTCCAGGACGCAGTGAGAACCAGCATTACTTTTCCCCGCTGGCACCTTTGCTGTGGCAGCAAAAGCTGGACGTTTGTCTTTTTTGCTCCGGAAACTGCCGAAAGCGAAAACAGGTTCTTTTGAGGATGGAGTCCGCAGGAAAGCAGAGAGGGCCAAATTGTCTGGGGCATTTGAAAGGGTTCCAGGAGGCAGTGAGAACCAGCATTACTTTTCCCCGCTGGCACCTTTGCTGTGGCAGCAAAAGCTGGACGTTTGTCTTTTTTGCTCCGGAGGCTGCCGAAAGCGAAAACAGGTGCTTTTGAGGATGGAGTCCGCAGGAAAGCAGAGAGGGCCAAATAGTCTGTGGCATTTGAAGAGGTTCCAGGAGGCAGTGAGAACCAGCATTACTTTTCCCCGCTGGCACCTTTGCTGTGGCAGCAAAAGCTGGACGTTTGTCTTTTTACCACCGGAGGGCGCCGAAAGTGAAAAAAGGCGCTTTTGAGGATAGATTCCGCAGGAAAGCAGAGAGGGCCAAATGGTCTGGGGCATTTGAAGAGGTTCCAGGAGGCAGTGAGGACCAGCATTACTTTTCCCCGCTGGCACCTTTGCTGTGGCAGGAAAACCTGGACGTTTGTCTTTTTTGCTCCGGAGGCTGCCGAAAGCGAAAACAGGTGCTTTTGAGGATGGAGTCCGCAGGAAAGCAGAGAGGGCCAAATTGTCTGTGGCATTTGAAAGGGTTCCAGGAGGCAGTGAGAACCAGCATTACTTTTCCCCGCTGGCACCTTTGCTGTGGCAGGAAAAGCTGGACGTTTGTCTTTTTTGCTCTGGAAACTGCCGAAAGCGAAAACAGGTGCTTTTGAGGATGGAGTCCGCAGGAAAGCAGAGAGGGCCAAATTGTCTGGGGCATTTGAAAGGGTTCCAGGAGGCAGTGAGAACCAGCATTACTTTTCCCCGCTGGCACCTTTGCTGTGGCAGCAAAACCTGGACGTTTGTCTTTTTTGATCCTGAGGATGCCGAAAGCGAAAACAGGTGCTTTTGAGGATGGAGTCCGCAGGAAAGCAGAGAGGGCTAAATTGTCTGGGGCATTTGAAAGAGTTCCAGGAGGCAGTGAGAACCAGCATTACTTTTCCCGGCTGGCACCTTTGCTGTGGCAGCAAAAGCTGGACGTTTGTCTTTTTTGCTCCGGAGGCTGCCGAAAGCGAAACAGGTGCTTTTGAGGATGGAGTCCGCAGGAAAGCAGAGAGGGCCAAATTGTCTGGGGCATTTGAAAGAGTTCCAGGAGGCAGTGAGAACCAGCATTACTTTTCCCCGCTGGCACCTTTGCTGTGGCAGGAAAAGCTGGACGTTTGTCTTTTTTGCTCTGGAAACTGCCGAAAGCGAAAACAGGTGCTTTTGAGGATGGAGTCCGCAGGAAAGCAGAGAGGGCCAAATTGTCTGGGGCATTTGAAAGGGTTCCAGGAGGCAGTGAGAACCAGCATTACTTTTCCCCGCTGGCACCTTTGCTGTGGCAGCAAAACCTGGACGTTTGTCTTTTTTGCTCCTGAGGATGCCGAAAGCGAAAACAGGTGCTTTTGAGGATGGAGTCCGCAGGAAAGCAGAGAGGGCTAAATTGTCTGGGGCATTTGAAAGAGTTCCAGGAGGCAGTGAGAACCAGCATTACTTTTCCCGGCTGGCACCTTTGCTGTGGCAGCAAAAGCTGGACGTTTGTCTTTTTACCACCGGAGGGCGCCGAAAGTGAAAAAAGGCGCTTTTGAGGATGGAGTCCGCAGGAAAGCAGAGAGGGCCAAATGGTCTGGGGCATTTGAAGGGGTTCCAGGAGGCAGTGAGGACCAGCATTACTTTTCCCGGCTGGCACCTTTGCTGTGGCAGCAAAAGCTGGACGTTTGTCTTTTTACCACCGGAGGGCGCCGAAAGTGAAAAAAGGCGCTTTTGAGGATAGAGTCCGCAGGAAAGCAGAGAGGGCCAAATGGTCTGGGGCATTTGAAGAGGTTCCAGGAGGCAGTGAGGACCAGCATTACTTTTCCCCGCTGGCACCTTTGCTGTGGCAGCAAAAGCTGGACGTTTGTCTTTTTTGCTCCGGAGGCTGCCGAAAGCGAAAACAGGTGCTTTTGAGGATGGAGTCCGCAGGAAAGCAGAGAGGGCCAAATTGTCTGGGGCATTTGAAAGAGTTACAGGAGGCAGTGAGAACCAGCATTACTTTTCCCCGCTGGCACCTTTGCTGTGGCAGGAAAAGCTGGACGTTTGTCTTTTTTGCTCTGGAAACTGCCGAAAGCGAAAACAGGTGCTTTTGAGGATGGAGTCCGCAGGAAAGCAGAGAGGGCCAAATTGTCTGGGGCATTTGAAAGGGTTCCAGGAGGCAGTGAGAACCAGCATTACTTTTCCCCGCTGGCACCTTTGCTGTGGCAGCAAAACCTGGACGTTTGTCTTTTTTGCTCCTGAGGATGCCGAAAGCGAAAACAGGTGCTTTTGAGGATGGAGTCCGCATGAAAGCAGAGAGGGCTAAATTGTCTGGGGCATTTGAAAGAGTTCCAGGAGGCAGTGAGAACCAGCATTACTTTTGCCCGCTGGCACCTTTGCTGTGGCAGCAAAACCTGGACGTTTGTCTTTTTTGCTCCGGAGGCTGCCGAAAGCGAAAACAGGTGCTTTTGAGGATGGAGTCCGCAGGAAAGCAGAGAGGGCCAAATAGTCTGTGGCATTTGAAGAGGTTCCAGGAGGCAATGAGGACCAGTATCACTTTTCCCCGCTGTCACCTTTGCTGTGGCAGCAAAAGCTGGACGTTTGTCTTTTTACCACCGGAGGGCGCCGAAAGTGAAAACAGGTGCTTTTGAGGATGGAGTCCGCAGGAAAGCAGAGAGGGCCAAATAGTCTGGGGCATTTGAAGGGGTTCCAGGAGGCAGTGAGGACCAGCATTACTTTTCCCCGCTGGCACCTTTGCTGTGGCAGCAAAAGCTGGACGTTTGTCTTTTTACCACCGGAGGGCGCCGAAAGTGAAAAAAGGCGCTTTTGAGGATAGAGTCCGCAGGAAAGCAGAGAGGGCCAAATGGTCTGGGGCATTTGAAGAGGTTCCAGGAGGCAGTGAGGACCAGCATTACTTTTGCCCGCTGGCACCTTTGCTGTGGCAGCAAAAGCTGGACGTTTGTCTTTTTTGCTCCGGAGGCTGCCGAAAGCGAAAACAGGTTCTTTTGAGGATGGAGTCCGCAGGAAAGCAGAGAGGGCCAAATTGTCTGGGGCATTTGAAAGGGTTCCAGGAGGCAGTGAGAACCAGCATTACTTTTCCCCGCTGGCACCTTTGCTGTGGCAGGAAAAGCTGGACGTTTGTCTTTTTTGCTCTGGAAACTGCCGAAAGCGAAAACAGGTGCTTTTGAGGATAGAGTCCGCAGGAAAGCAGAGAGGGCCAAATGGTCTGGGGCATTTGAAGAGGTTCCAGGAGGCAGTGAGGACCAGCATTACTTTTCCCCGCTGGCACCTTTGCTGTGGCAGCAAAAGCTGGACGTTTGTCTTTTTTGCTCCGGAGGCTGCCGAAAGCGAAAACAGGTGCTTTTGAGGATGGAGTCCGCAGGAAAGCAGAGAGGGCCAAATTGTCTGGGGCATTTGAAAGAGTTACAGGAGGCAGTGAGAACCAGCATTACTTTTCCCCGCTGGCACCTTTGCTGTGGCAGGAAAAGCTGGACGTTTGTCTTTTTTGCTCTGGAAACTGCCGAAAGCGAAAACAGGTGCTTTTGAGGATGGAGTCCGCAGGAAAGCAGAGAGGGCCAAATTGTCTGGGGCATTTGAAAGGGTTCCAGGAGGCAGTGAGAACCAGCATTACTTTTCCCCGCTGGCACCTTTGCTGTGGCAGCAAAACCTGGACGTTTGTCTTTTTTGCTCCTGAGGATGCCGAAAGCGAAAACAGGTGCTTTTGAGGATGGAGTCCGCATGAAAGCAGAGAGGGCTAAATTGTCTGGGGCATTTGAAAGAGTTCCAGGAGGCAGTGAGAACCAGCATTACTTTTGCCCGCTGGCACCTTTGCTGTGGCAGCAAAACCTGGACGTTTGTCTTTTTTGCTCCGGAGGCTGCCGAAAGCGAAAACAGGTGCTTTTGAGGATGGAGTCCGCAGGAAAGCAGAGAGGGCCAAATAGTCTGTGGCATTTGAAGAGGTTCCAGGAGGCAATGAGGACCAGTATCACTTTTCCCCGCTGTCACCTTTGCTGTGGCAGCAAAAGCTGGACGTTTGTCTTTTTACCACCGGAGGGCGCCGAAAGTGAAAACAGGTGCTTTTGAGGATGGAGTCCGCAGGAAAGCAGAGAGGGCCAAATAGTCTGGGGCATTTGAAGGGGTTCCAGGAGGCAGTGAGGACCAGCATTACTTTTCCCCGCTGGCACCTTTGCTGTGGCAGCAAAAGCTGGACGTTTGTCTTTTTACCACCGGAGGGCGCCGAAAGTGAAAAAAGGCGCTTTTGAGGATAGAGTCCGCAGGAAAGCAGAGAGGGCCAAATGGTCTGGGGCATTTGAAGAGGTTCCAGGAGGCAGTGAGGACCAGCATTACTTTTGCCCGCTGGCACCTTTGCTGTGGCAGCAAAAGCTGGACGTTTGTCTTTTTTGCTCCGGAGGCTGCCGAAAGCGAAAACAGGTTCTTTTGAGGATGGAGTCCGCAGGAAAGCAGAGAGGGCCAAATTGTCTGGGGCATTTGAAAGGGTTCCAGGAGGCAGTGAGAACCAGCATTACTTTTCCCCGCTGGCACCTTTGCTGTGGCAGGAAAAGCTGGACGTTTGTCTTTTTTGCTCTGGAAACTGCCGAAAGCGAAAACAGGTGCTTTTGAGGATGGAGTCCGCAGGAAAGCAGAGAGGGCCAAATTGTCTGGGGCATTTGAAAGGGTTCCAGGAGGCAGTGAGAACCAGCATTACTTTTCCCCGCTGGCACCTTTGCTGTGGCAGCAAAACCTGGACGTTTGTCTTTTTTGCTCCTGAGGATGCCGAAAGCGAAAACAGGTGCTTTTGAGGATGGAGTCCGCAGGAAAGCAGAGAGGGCTAAATTGTCTGGGGCATTTGAAAGAGTTCCAGGAGGCAGTGAGAACCAGCATTACTTTTGCCCGCTGGCACCTTTGCTGTGGCAGCAAAACCTGGACGTTTGTCTTTTTTGCTCCGGAGGCTGCCGAAAGCGAAAACAGGTGCTTTTGAGGATGGAGTCCGCAGGAAAGCAGAGAGGGCCAAATAGTCTGTGGCATTTGAAGAGGTTCCAGGAGGCAATGAGGACCAGTATCACTTTTCCCCGCTGTCACCTTTGCTGTGGCAGCAAAAGCTGGACGTTTGTCTTTTTACCACCGGAGGGCGCCGAAAGTGAAAAAAGGCGCTTTTGAGGATGGAGTCCGCAGGAAAGCAGAGAGGGCCAAATAGTCTGGGGCATTTGAAGGGGTTCCAGGAGGCAGTGAGGACCAGCATTACTTTTCCCCGCTGGCACCTTTGCTGTGGCAGCAAAAGCTGGACGTTTGTCTTTTTACCACCGGAGGGCGCCGAAAGTGAAAAAAGGCGCTTTTGAGGATAGATTCCGCAGGAAAGCAGAGAGGGCCAAATGGTCTGGGGCATTTGAAGAGGTTCCAGGAGGCAGTGAGGACCAGCATTACTTTTCCCCGCTGGCACCTTTTCTGTGGCAGCAAAAGCTGGACGTTTGTCTTTTTTGCTCCGGAGGCTGCCGAAAGCGAAAACAGGTGCTTTTGAGGATGGAGTCCGCAGGAAAGCAGAGAGGGCCAAATTGTCTGGGGCATTTGAAAGAGTTCCAGGAGGCAGTGAGAACCAGCATTACTTTTCCCCGCTGGCACCTTTGCTGTGGCAGGAAAAGCTGGACGTTTGTCTTTTTTGCTCTGGAAACTGCCGAAAGCGAAAACAGGTGCTTTTGAGGATGGAGTCCGCAGGAAAGCAGAGAGGGCCAAATTGTCTGGGGCATTTGAAAGGGTTCCAGGAGGCAGTGAGAACCAGCATTACTTTTCCCCGCTGGCACCTTTGCTGTGGCAGCAAAACCTGGACGTTTGTCTTTTTTGATCCTGAGGATGCCGAAAGCGAAAACAGGTGCTTTTGAGGATGGAGTCCGCAGGAAAGCAGAGAGGGCTAAATTGTCTGGGGCATTTGAAAGAGTTCCAGGAGGCAGTGAGAACCAGCATTACTTTTCCCCGCTGGCACCTTTGCTGTGGCAGCAAAACCTGGACGTTTGTCTTTTTTGCTCCGGAGGCTGCCGAAAGCGAAAACAGGTGCTTTTGAGGATGGAGTCCGCAGGAAAGCAGAGAGGGCCAAATTGTCTGGGTCATTTGAAAGGGTTCCAGGAGGCAGTGAGAACCAGCATTACTTTTCCCCGCTGGCACCTTTGCTGTGGCAGCAAAAGCTGGACGTTTGTCTTTTTTGCTCCTGAGGATGCCGAAAGCTAAAACAGGTGCTTTTGAGGATGGAATCCGCAGGAAAGCAGAGAGGGCCAAATTGTCTGTGGCATTTGAAAGGGTTCCAGGAGGCAGTGAGAACCAGCATTACTTTTCCCCGCTGGCACCTTTGCTGTGGCAGGAAAACCTGGACGTTTGTCTTTTTTGCTCCGGAGGCTGCCGAAAGCGAAAACAGGTGCTTTTGAGGATGGAGTCCGCAGGAAAGCAGAGAGGGCCAAATTGTCTGTGGCATTTGAAAGAGTTCCAGGAGGCCGTGAGAACAAACATTACTTTTCCCCGCTGGCACTTTTGCTGTGGCAGCAAAACCTGGACGTTTGTCTTTTTTGCTCCGGAGGCTGCCGAAAGCGAAAACAGGTGCTTTTGAGGATGGAGTCCGCAGGAAAGCAGAGAGGGCCAAATTGTCTGGGGCATTTGAAAGGGTTCCAGGAGGCAGTGAGAACCAGCATTACTTTTGCCCGCTGGCACTTTTGCTGTGGCAGGAAAACCTGGACGTTTGTCTTTTTTGCTCCGGAGGCTGCCGAAAGCGAAAACAGGTGCTTTTGAGGATGGAGTCCGCAGGAAAGCAGAGAGGGCCAAATAGTCTGTGGCATTTGAAGAGGTTCCAGGAGGCAATGAGGACCAGTATCACTTTTCCCCGCTGTCACCTTTGCTGTGGCAGCAAAAGCTGGACGTTTGTCTTTTTACCACCGGAGGGCGCCGAAAGTGAAAAAAGGCGCTTTTGAGGATGGAGTCCGCAGGAAAGCAGAGAGGGCCAAATGGTCTGGGGCATTTGAAGGGGTTCCAGGAGGCAGTGAGGACCAGCATTACTTTTCCCCGCTGGCACCTTTGCTGTGGCAGCAAAAGCTGGACGTTTGTCTTTTTACGACCGGAGGGCGCCGAAAGTGAAAAAAGGCGCTTTTGAGGATAGAGTCTGCAGGAAAGCAGAGAGGGCCAAATGGTCTGGGGCATTTGAAGAGGTTCCAGGAGGCAGTGAGGACCAGCATTACTTTTCCCCGCTGGCACCTTTGCTGTGGCAGCAATAGCTGGACGTTTGTCTTTTTTGCTCTGGAAACTGCCGAAAGCGAAAACAGGTGCTTTTGAGGATGGAGTCCGCAGGAAAGCAGAGAGGGCCAAATTGTCTGGGGCATTTGAAAGGGTTCCAGGAGGCAATGAGGACCAGCATCACTTTTCCCGGCTGGCACCTTTGCTGTGGCAGCAAAAGCTGGACGTTTGTCTTTTTACCACCGGAGGGCGCCGCAAGTGAAAAAAGGCGCTTTTGAGGATAGAGTCCGCAGGAAAGCAAAGAGGGCCAAATGGTCTGGGGCATTTGAAAGGGTTCCAGGACGCAGTGAGAACCAGCATTACTTTTCCCGGCTGGCACCTTTGCTGTGGCAGCAAAAGCTGGACGTTTGTCTTTTTTGCTCTGGAAACTGCCGAAAGCGAAAACAGGTGCTTTTGAGGATGGAGTCCGCAGGAAAGCAGAGAGGGCCAAATTGTCTGGGGCATTTGAAAGGGTTCCAGGAGGCAGTGAGAACCAGCATTACTTTTCCCCGCTGGAACCTTTGCTGTGGCAGCAAAAGCTGGACATTTGTCTTTTTTGCTCCTGAGGATGCCGAAAGCGAAAACAGGTGCTTTTGAGGATGGAGTCCGCAGGAAAGCAGAGAGGGCTAAATTGTCTGGGGCATTTGAAAGAGTTCCAGGAGGCAGTTAGAACCAGCATTACTTTTCCCCGCTGGCACCTCTGCTGTGGCAGCAAAACCTGGACGTTTGTCTTTTTTGCTCCGGAGGCTGCCGAAAGCGAAAACAGGTGCTTTTGAGGATGGAGTCCGCAGGAAAGCAGAGAGGGCTAAATTGTCTGGGGCATTTGAAAGAGTTCCAGGAGGCAGTGAGAACCAGCATTACTTTTCCCCGCTGACACCTTTGCTGTGGCAGCAAAAGCTGGACGTTTGTCTTTTTTGCTCTGGAGGCTGCCGAAAGCGAAAACAGGTGCTTTTGAGGATGGAGTCCGCAGGAAAGCAGAGAGGGCCAAATTGTCTGGGGCATTTGAAAGGGTTCCAGGAGGCAGTGAGAACCAGCATTACTTTTCCCCGCTGGCACCTTTGCTGTGGCAGCAAAAGCTGGACGTTTGTCTTTTTTGCTCCGGAGGCTGCCGAAAGCGAAAAAATGTGCTTTTGAGGATGGAGTCCGCAGGAAAGCAGAGAGGGCCAAATTGTCTGTGGCATTTGAAGAGGTTCCAGGAAGCAGTGAGAACCAGCATTACTTTTCGCCGCTGGCACCTTTGCTGTGGCAGCAAAAGCTGGACGTTTGTCTTTTTTGGTCTGGAGGTTGCCGAAAGCGAAAACAGGTGCTTTTGAGGATGGAGTCCGCAGGAAAGCAGAGAGGGCCAAATTGTCTGGGGCATTTGAAAGAGTTCCAGGAGGCAGTGAGAACCAGCATTACTTTTCCCCGCTGACACCTTTGCTGTGGCAGCAAAACCTGGACGTTTGTCTTTTTTGCTCCGGAGGCTGCCGAAAGCGAAAACAGGTGCTTTTGAGGATGGAGTCCGCAGGAAAGCAGAGAGTGCCAAATTGTCTGTGGCATTTGAAGAGGTTCCAGGAGGCAATGAGGACCAGCATCACTTTTCCCGGCTGGCACCTTTGCTGTGGCAGCAAAAGCTGGACGTTTGTCTTTTTACCACCGGAGGGCACCGAAAGTGAAAAAAGGCGCTTTTGAGGATAGAGTCCGCAGGAAAGCAGAGAGGGCCAAATGGTCTGGGGCATTTGAAAGGGTTCCAGGACGCAGTGAGAACCAGCATTACTTTTCCCCGCTGGCACCTTTGCTGTGGCAGCAAAAGCTGGACGTTTGTCTTTTTTGCTCCGGAAACTGCCGAAAGCGAAAACAGGTGCTTTTGAGGATGGAGTCCGCAGGAAAGCAGAGAGGGCCAAATTGTCTGGGGCATTTGAAAGGGTTCCAGGAGGCAGTGAGAACCAGCATTACTTTTCCCCGCTGGCACCTTTGCTGTGGCAGCAAAAGCTGGACGTTTGTCTTTTTTGCTCCGGAGGCTGCCGAAAGCGAAAACAGGTGCTTTTGAGGATGGAGTCCGCAGGAAAGCAGAGAGGGCCAAATAGTCTGTGGCATTTGAAGAGGTTCCAGGAGGCAGTGAGAACCAGCATTACTTTTCCCCGCTGGCACCTCTGCTGTGGCAGCAAAAGCTGGACGTTTGTCTTTTTACCACCGGAGGGCGCCGAAAGTGAAAAAAGGCGCTTTTGAGGATAGATTCCGCAGGAAAGCAGAGAGGGCCAAATGGTCTGGGGCATTTGAAGAGGTTCCAGGAGGCAGTGAGGACCAGCATTACTTTTCCCCGCTGGCACCTTTGCTGTGGCAGGAAAACCTGGACGTTTGTCTTTTTTGCTCCGGAGGCTGCCGAAAGCGAAAACAGGTGCTTTTGAGGATGGAGTCCGCAGGAAAGCAGAGAGGGCCAAATTGTCTGGGGCATTTGAAAGAGTTCCAGGAGGCAGTGAGAACCAGCATTACTTTTCCCCGCTGGCACCTTTGCTGTGGCAGGAAAAGCTGGACGTTTGTCTTTTTTGCTCTGGAAACTGCCGAAAGCGAAAACAGGTGCTTTTGAGGATGGAGTCCGCAGGAAAGCAGAGAGGGCCAAATTGTCTGGGGCATTTGAAAGGGTTCCAGGAGGCAGTGAGAACCAGCATTACTTTTCCCCGCTGGCACCTTTGCTGTGGCAGCAAAACCTGGACGTTTGTCTTTTTTGATCCTGAGGATGCCGAAAGCGAAAACAGGTGCTTTTGAGGATGGAGTCCGCAGGAAAGCAGAGAGGGCCAAATTGTCTGGGGCATTTGAAAGAGTTCCAGGAGGCAGTGAGAACCAGCATTACTTTTCCCGGCTGGCACCTTTGCTGTGGCAGCAAAAGCTGGACGTTTGTCTTTTTTGCTCCGGAGGCTGCCGAAAGCGAAACAGGTGCTTTTGAGGATGGAGTCCGCAGGAAAGCAGAGAGGGCCAAATTGTCTGGGGCATTTGAAAGAGTTCCAGGAGGCAGTGAGAACCAGCATTACTTTTCCCCGCTGGCACCTTTGCTGTGGCAGCAAAAGCTGGACGTTTGTCTTTTTTGCTCTGGAAACTGCCGAAAGCGAAAACAGGTGCTTTTGAGGATGGAGTCCGCAGGAAAGCAGAGAGGGCCAAATTGTCTGGGGCATTTGAAAGGGTTCCAGGAGGCAGTGAGAACCAGCATTACTTTTCCCCGCTGGCACCTTTGCTGTGGCAGCAAAACCTGGACGTTTGTCTTTTTTGCTCCTGAGGATGCCGAAAGCGAAAACAGGTGCTTTTGAGGATGGAGTCCGCAGGAAAGCAGAGAGGGCTAAATTGTCTGGGGCATTTGAAAGAGTTCCAGGAGGCAGTGAGAACCAGCATTACTTTTCCCCGCTGGCACCTTTGCTGTGGCAGCAAAACCTGGACGTTTGTCTTTTTTGCTCCGGAGGCTGCCGAAAGCGAAAACAGGTGCTTTTGAGGATGGAGTCCGCAGGAAAGCAGAGAGGGCCAAATTGTCTGGGGCATTTGAAAGGGTTCCAGGAGGCAGTGAGAACCAGCATTACTTTTCCCCGCTGGCACCTTTGCTGTGGCAGCAAAAGCTGGACGTTTGTCTTTTTTGCTCCTGAGGATGCCGAAAGCTAAAACAGGTGCTTTTGAGGATGGAATCCGCAGGAAAGCAGAGAGGGCCAAATTGTCTGGGGCATTTGAAAGGGTTCCAGGAGGCAGTGAGAACCAGCATTACTTTTCCCCGCTGGCACCTTTGCTGTGGCAGGAAAACCTGGACGTTTGTCTTTTTTGCTCCTGAGGCTGCCGAAAGCGAAAACAGGTGCTTTTGAGGATGGAGTCCGCAGGAAAGCAGAGAGGGCCAAATTGTCTGTGGCATTTGAAAGAGTTCCAGGAGGCCGTGAGAACAAACATTACTTTTCCCCGCTGGCACCTTTGCTGTGGCAGCAAAAGCTGGACGTTTGTCTTTTTTGCTCCGGAGGCTGCCGAAAGCGAAAACAGGTGCTTTTGAGGATGGAGTCCGCAGGAAAGCAGAGAGGGCCAAATTGTCTGGGGCATTTGAAAGGGTTCCAGGAGGCAGTGAGAACCAGCATTACTTTTGCCCGCTGGCACTTTTGCTGTGGCAGGAAAACCTGGACGTTTGTCTTTTTTGCTCCGGAGGCTGCCGAAAGCGAAAACAGGTGCTTTTGAGGATGGAGTCCGCAGGAAAGCAGAGAGGGCCAAATAGTCTGTGGCATTTGAAGAGGTTCCAGGAGGCAATGAGGACCAGTATCACTTTTCCCCGCTGTCACCTTTGCTGTGGCAGCAAAAGCTGGACGTTTGTCTTTTTACCACCGGAGGGCGCCGAAAGTGAAAAAAGGCGCTTTTGAGGATGGAGTCCGCAGGAAAGCAGAGAGGGCCAAATGGTCTGGGGCATTTGAAGGGGTTCCAGGAGGCAGTGAGGACCAGCATTACTTTTCCCCGCTGGCACCTTTGCTGTGGCAGCAAAAGCTGGACGTTTGTCTTTTTACCACCGGAGGGCGCCGAAAGTGAAAAAAGGCGCTTTTGAGGATAGAGTCTGCAGGAAAGCAGAGAGGGCCAAATGGTCTGGGGCATTTGAAGAGGTTCCAGGAGGCAGTGAGGACCAGCATTACTTTTCCCCGCTGGCACCTTTGCTGTGGCAGCAAAAGCTGGACGTTTGTCTTTTTTGCTCTGGAAACTGCCGAAAGCGAAAACAGGTGCTTTTGAGGATGGAGTCCGCAGGAAAGCAGAGAGGGCCAAATAGTCTGTGGCATTTGAAAGGGTTCCAGGAGGCAATGAGGACCAGCATCACTTTTCCCGGCTGGCACCTTTGCTGTGGCAGCAAAAGCTGGACGTTTGTCTTTTTACCACCGGAGGGCGCCGCAAGTGAAAAAAGGCGCTTTTGAGGATAGAGTCCGCAGGAAAGCAAAGAGGGCCAAATGGTCTGGGGCATTTGAAAGGGTTCCAGGACGCAGTGAGAACCAGCATTACTTTTCCCGGCTGGCACCTTTGCTGTGGCAGCAAAAGCTGGACGTTTGTCTTTTTTGCTCTGGAAACTGCCGAAAGCGAAAACAGGTGCTTTTGAGGATGGAGTCCGCAGGAAAGCAGAGAGGGCCAAATTGTCTGGGGCATTTGACAGGGTTCCAGGAGGCAGTGAGAACCAGCATTACTTTTCCCCGCTGGCACCTTTGCTGTGGCAGCAAAAGCTGGACATTTGTCTTTTTTGCTCCTGAGGATGCCGAAAGCGAAAACAGGTGCTTTTGTGGATGGAGTCCGCAGGAAAGCAGAGAGGGCTAAATTGTCTGGGGCATTTGAAAGAGTTCCAGGAGGCAGTTAGAACCAGCATTACTTTTCCCCGCTGGCACCTCTGCTGTGGCAGCAAAACCTGGACGTTTGTCTTTTTTGCTCCGGAGGCTGCCGAAAGCGAAAACAGGTGCTTTTGAGGATGGAGTCCGCAGGAAAGCAGAGAGGGCTAAATTGTCTGGGGCATTTGAAAGAGTTCCAGGAGGCAGTGAGAACCAGCATTACTTTTCCCCGCTGACACCTTTGCTGTGGCAGCAAAAGCTGGACGTTTGTCTTTTTTGCTCTGGAGGCTGCCGAAAGCGAAAACAGGTGCTTTTGAGGATGGAGTCCGCAGGAAAGCAGAGAGGGCCAAATTGTCTGGGGCATTTGAAAGGGTTCCAGGAGGCAGTGAGAACCAGCATTACTTTTCCCCGCTGGCGCCTTTGCTGTGGCAGCAAAAGCTGGACGTTTGTCTTTTTTGCTCCGGAGGCTGCCGAAAGCGAAAAAATGTGCTTTTGAGGATGGAGTCCGCAGGAAAGCAGAGAGGGCCAAATTGTCTGTGGCATTTGAAGAGGTTCCAGGAAGCAGTGAGAACCAGCATTACTTTTCCCCGCTGGCACCTTTGCTGTGGCAGCAAAACCTGGACGTTTGTCTTTTTTGCTCCGGAGGCTGCCGAAAGCGAAAACAGGTGCTTTTGAGGATGGAGTCCGCAGGAAAGCAGAGAGTGCCAAATTGTCTGTGGCATTTGAAAGAGTTCCAGGAGGCAATGAGGACCAGCATCACTTTTCCCGGCTGGCACCTTTGCTGTGGCAGCAAAAGCTGGACGTTTGTCTTTTTACCACCGGAGGGCGCCGAAAGTGAAAAAAGGCGCTTTTGAGGATAGAGTCCGCAGGAAAGCAGAGAGGGCCAAATGGTCTGGGGCATTTGAAAGGGTTCCAGGACGCAGTGAGAACCAGCATTACTTTTCCCCGCTGGCACCTTTGCTGTGGCAGCAAAAGCTGGACGTTTGTCTTTTTTGCTCTGGAAACTGCCGAAAGCGAAAACAGGTGCTTTTGAGGATGGAGTCCGCAGGAAAGCAGAGAGGGCCAAATTGTCTGGGGCATTTGAAAGGGTTCCAGGAGGCAGTGAGGACCAGCATCACTTTTCCCGGCTGGCACCTTTGCTGTGGCAGCAAAAGCTGGACGTTTGTCTTTTTACCACCGGAGGGCGCCGCAAGTGAAAAAAGGCGCTTTTGAGGATAGAGTCCGCAGGAAAGCAAAGAGGGCCAAATGGTCTGGGGCATTTGAAAGGGTTCCAGGACGCAGTGAGAACCAGCATTACTTTTCCCGGCTGGCACCTTTGCTGTGGCAGCAAAAGCTGGACGTTTGTATTTTTGCTCTGGAAACTGCCGAAAGCGAAAACAGGTGCTTTTGAGGATGGAGTCCGCAGGAAAGCAGAGAGGGCCAAATTGTCTGGGGCATTTGACAGGGTTCCAGGAGGCAGTGAGAACCAGCATTACTTTTCCCCGCTGGCACCTTTGCTGTGGCAGCAAAAGCTGGACATTTGTCTTTTTTGCTCCTGAGGATGCCGAAAGCGAAAACAGGTGCTTTTGTGGATGGAGTCCGCAGGAAAGCAGAGAGGGCTAAATTGTCTGGGGCATTTGAAAGAGTTCCAGGAGGCAGTTAGAACCAGCATTACTTTTCCCCGCTGGCACCTCTGCTGTGGCAGCAAAACCTGGACGTTTGTCTTTTTTGCTCCGGAGGCTGCCGAAAGCGAAAACAGGTGCTTTTGAGGATGGAGTCCGCAGGAAAGCAGAGAGGGCTAAATTGTCTGGGGCATTTGAAAGAGTTCCAGGAGGCAGTGAGAACCAGCATTACTTTTCTCCGCTGACACCTTTGCTGTGGCAGCAAAAGCTGGACGTTTGTCTTTTTTGCTCTGGAGGCTGCCGAAAGCGAAAACAGGTGCTTTTGAGGATGGAGTCCGCAGGAAAGCAGAGAGTGCCAAATTGTCTGTGGCATTTGAAAGAGTTCCAGGAGGCAATGAGGACCAGCATCACTTTTCCCGGCTGGCACCTTTGCTGTGGCAGCAAAAGCTGGACGTTTGTCTTTTTACCACCGGAGGGCGCCGAAAGTGAAAAAAGGCGCTTTTGAGGATAGAGTCCGCAGGAAAGCAGAGAGGGCCAAATGGTCTGGGGCATTTGAAAGGGTTCCAGGACGCAGTGAGAACCAGCATTACTTTTCCCCGCTGGCACCTTTGCTGTGGCAGCAAAAGCTGGACGTTTGTCTTTTTTGCTCTGGAAACTGCCGAAAGCGAAAACAGGTGCTTTTGAGGATGGAGTCCGCAGGAAAGCAGAGAGGGCCAAATTGTCTGGGGCATTTGAAAGGGTTCCAGGAGGCAGTGAGAACCAGCATTACTTTTCCCGGCTGGCACCTTTGCTGTGGCAGCAAAAGCTGGACATTTGTCTTTTTTGCTCCGGAGGCTGCCGAAAGCGAAAACAGGTGCTTTTGAGGATGGAGTCCGCAGGAAAGCAGAGAGGGCTAAATTGTCTGTGGCATTTGAAGAGGTTCCAGGAAGCAGTGAGAACCAGCATTACTTTTCGCCGCTGGCACCTTTGCTGTGGCAGCAAAAGCTGGACGTTTGTCTTTTTTGGTCCGGAGGTTGCCGAAAGCGAAAACAGGTGCTTTTGAGGATGGAGTCCGCAGGAAAGCAGAGAGGGCCAAATTGTCTGTGGCATTTGAAAGAGTTCCAGGAGGCAGTGAGAACCAGCATTACTTTTCCCCGCTGGCACCTTTGCTGTGGCAGCAAAACCTGGACGTTTGTCTTTTTTGCTCCGGAGGCTGCCGAAAGCGAAAACAGGTGCTTTTGAGGATGGAGTCCACAGGAAAGCAGAGAGTGCCAAATTGTCTGTGGCATTTGAAGAGGTTCCAGGAGGCAATGAGGACCAGCATCACTTTTCCCGGCTGGCACCTTTGCTGTGGCAGCAAAAGCTGGACGTTTGTCTTTTTACCACCGGAGGGCGCCGAAAGTGAAAAAAGGCGCTTTTGAGGATAGAGTCCGCAGGAAAGCAGAGAGGGCCAAATGGTCTGGGGCATTTGAAAGGGTTCCAGGACGCAGTGAGAACCAACATTACTTTTCCCCGCTGGCACCTTTGCTGTGGCAGCAAAAGCTGGACGTTTGTCTTTTTTTCTCCCGAAACTGCCGAAAGCGAAAACAGGTGCTTTTGAGGATGGAGTCCGCAGGAAAGCAGAGAGGGCCAAATTGTCTGTGGCATTTGAAAGAGTTCCAGGAGGCAGTGAGAACCAGCATCACTTTTCCCCGCTGGCACCTTTGCTGTGCCAGCAAAAGCTGGACGTTTGTCTTTTTTGCTCCGGAGGCTGCCGAAAGCGAAAACAGGTGCTTTTGAGGATGGAGTCCGCAGGAAAGCAGAGAGGGCCAAATAGTCTGTGGCATTTGAAGAGGTTCCAGGAGGCAGTGAGAACCAGCATTACTTTTCCCCGCTGGCACCTTTGCTGTGGCAGCAAAAGCTGGACGTTTGTCTTTTTACCACCGGAGGGCGCCGAAAGTGAAAAAAGGCGCTTTTGAGGATAGATTCCGCAGGAAAGCAGAGAGGGCCAAATGGTCTGGGGCATTTGAAGAGGTTCCAGGAGGCAGTGAGGACCAGCATTACTTTTCCCCGCTGGCACCTTTGCTGTGGCAGGAAAACCTGGACGTTTGTCTTTTTTGCTCCGGAGGCTGCCGAAAGCGAAAACAGGTGCTTTTGAGGATGGAGTCCGCAGGAAAGCAGAGAGGGCCAAATTGTCTGGGGCATTTGAAAGAGTTCCAGGAGGCAGTGAGAACCAGCATTACTTTTCCCCGCTGGCACCTTTGCTGTGGCAGGAAAAGCTGGACGTTTGTCTTTTTTGCTCTGGAAACTGCCGAAAGCGAAAACAGGTGCTTTTGAGGATGGAGTCCGCAGGAAAGCAGAGAGGGCCAAATTGTCTGGGGCATTTGAAAGGGTTCCAGGAGGCAGTGAGAACCAGCATTACTTTTCCCCGCTGGCACCTTTGCTGTGGCAGCAAAACCTGGACGTTTGTCTTTTTTGATCCTGAGGATGCCGAAAGCGAAAACAGGTGCTTTTGAGGATGGAGTCCGCAGGAAAGCAGAGAGGGCTAAATTGTCTGGGGCATTTGAAAGAGTTCCAGGAGGCAGTGAGAACCAGCATTACTTTTCCCGGCTGGCACCTTTGCTGTGGCAGCAAAACCTGGACGTTTGTCTTTTTTGCTCCGGAGGCTGCCGAAAGCGAAACAGGTGCTTTTGAGGATGGAGTCCGCAGGAAAGCAGAGAGGGCCAAATTGTCTGGGGCATTTGAAAGAGTTCCAGGAGGCAGTGAGAACCAGCATTACTTTTCCCCGCTGGCACCTTTGCTGTGGCAGGAAAAGCTGGACGTTTGTCTTTTTTGCTCTGGAAACTGCCGAAAGCGAAAACAGGTGCTTTTGAGGATGGAGTCCGCAGGAAAGCAGAGAGGGCCAAATTGTCTGGGGCATTTGAAAGGGTTCCAGGAGGCAGTGAGAACCAGCATTACTTTTCCCCGCTGGCACCTTTGCTGTGGCAGCAAAACCTGGACGTTTGTCTTTTTTGCTCCTGAGGATGCCGAAAGCGAAAACAGGTGCTTTTGAGGATGGAGTCCGCAGGAAAGCAGAGAGGGCCAAATTGTCTGGGGCATTTGAAAGAGTTCCAGGAGGCAGTGAGAACCAGCATTACTTTTCCCCGCTGGCACCTTTGCTGTGGCAGCAAAACCTGGACGTTTGTCTTTTTTGCTCCGGAGGCTGCCGAAAGCGAAAACAGGTGCTTTTGAGGATGGAGTCCGCAGGAAAGCAGAGAGGGCCAAATTGTCTGGGGCATTTGAAAGGGTTCCAGGAGGCAGTGAGAACCAGCATTACTTTTCCCCGCTGGCACCTTTGCTGTGGCAGCAAAAGCTGGACGTTTGTCTTTTTTGCTCCTGAGGATGCCGAAAGCTAAAACAGGTGCTTTTGAGGATGGAATCCGCAGGAAAGCAGAGAGGGCCAAATTGTCTGGGGCATTTGAAAGGGTTCCAGGAGGCAGTGAGAACCAGCATTACTTTTCCCCGCTGGCACCTTTGCTGTGGCAGGAAAACCTGGACGTTTGTCTTTTTTGCTCCTGAGGCTGCCGAAAGCGAAAACAGGTGCTTTTGAGGATGGAGTCCGCAGGAAAGCAGAGAGGGCCAAATTGTCTGTGGCATTTGAAAGAGTTCCAGGAGGCCGTGAGAACAAACATTACTTTTCCCCGCTGGCACCTTTGCTGTGGCAGCAAAAGCTGGACGTTTGTCTTTTTTGCTCCGGAGGCTGCCGAAAGCGAAAACAGGTGCTTTTGAGGATGGAGTCTGCAGGAAAGCAGAGAGGGCCAAATTGTCTGGGGCATTTGAAAGGGTTCCAGGAGGCAGTGAGAACCAGCATTACTTTTGCCCGCTGGCACTTTTGCTGTGGCAGGAAAACCTGGACGTTTGTCTTTTTTGCTCCGGAGGCTGCCGAAAGCGAAAACAGGTGCTTTTGAGGATGGAGTCCGCAGGAAAGCAGAGAGGGCCAAATAGTCTGTGGCATTTGAAGAGGTTCCAGGAGGCAATGAGGACCAGTATCACTTTTCCCCGCTGTCACCTTTGCTGTGGCAGCAAAAGCTGGACGTTTGTCTTTTTACCACCGGAGGGCGCCGAAAGTGAAAAAAGGCGCTTTTGAGGATGGAGTCCGCAGGAAAGCAGAGAGGGCCAAATGGTCTGGGGCATTTGAAGGGGTTCCAGGAGGCAGTGAGGACCAGCATTACTTTTCCCCGCTGGCACCTTTGCTGTGGCAGCAAAAGCTGGACGTTTGTCTTTTTACCACCGGAGGGCGCCGAAAGTGAAAAAAGGCGCTTTTGAGGATAGAGTCTGCAGGAAAGCAGAGAGGGCCAAATGGTCTGGGGCATTTGAAGAGGTTCCAGGAGGCAGTGAGGACCAGCATTACTTTTCCCCGCTGGCACCTTTGCTGTGGCAGCAAAAGCTGGACGTTTGTCTTTTTTGCTCTGGAAACTGCCGAAAGCGAAAACAGGTGCTTTTGAGGATGGAGTCCGCAGGAAAGCAGAGAGGGCCAAATAGTCTGTGGCATTTGAAAGGATTCCAGGAGGCAATGAGGACCAGCATCACTTTTCCCGGCTGGCACCTTTGCTGTGGCAGCAAAAGCTGGACGTTTGTCTTTTTACCACCGGAGGGCGCCGCAAGTGAAAAAAGGCGCTTTTGAGGATAGAGTCCGCAGGAAAGCAAAGAGGGCCAAATGGTCTGGGGCATTTGAAAGGGTTCCAGGACGCAGTGAGAACCAGCATTACTTTTCCCGGCTGGCACCTTTGCTGTGGCAGCAAAAGCTGGACGTTTGTCTTTTTTGCTCTGGAAACTGCCGAAAGCGAAAACAGGTGCTTTTGAGGATGGAGTCCGCAGGAAAGCAGAGAGGGCCAAATTGTCTGGGGCATTTGACAGGGTTCCAGGAGGCAGTGAGAACCAGCATTACTTTTCCCCGCTGGCACCTTTGCTGTGGCAGCAAAAGCTGGACATTTGTCTTTTTTGCTCCTGAGGATGCCGAAAGCGAAAACAGGTGCTTTTGTGGATGGAGTCCGCAGGAAAGCAGAGAGGGCTAAATTGTCTGGGGCATTTGAAAGAGTTCCAGGAGGCAGTTAGAACCAGCATTACTTTTCCCCGCTGGCACCTCTGCTGTGGCAGCAAAACCTGGACGTTTGTCTTTTTTGCTCCGGAGGCTGCCGAAAGCGAAAACAGGTGCTTTTGAGGATGGAGTCCGCAGGAAAGCAGAGAGGGCTAAATTGTCTGGGGCATTTGAAAGAGTTCCAGGAGGCAGTGAGAACCAGCATTACTTTTCCCCGCTGACACCTTTGCTGTGGCAGCAAAAGCTGGACGTTTGTCTTTTTTGCTCTGGAGGTTGCCGAAAGCGAAAACAGGTGCTTTTGAGGATGGAGTCCGCAGGAAAGCAGAGAGGGCCAAATTGTCTGGGGCATTTGAAAGAGTTCCAGGAGGCAGTGAGAACCAGCATTACTTTTCCCCGCTGGCACCTTTGCTGTGGCAGCAAAAGGTGGACGTTTGTCTTTTTTGCTCCGGAGGCTGCCGAAAGCGAAAAAATGTGCTTTTGAGGATGGAGTCCGCAGGAAACCAGAGAGGGCCAAATTGTCTGTGGCATTTGAAGAGGTTCCAGGAAGCAGTGAGAACCAGCATTACTTTTCCCCGCTGGCACCTTTGCTGTGGCAGCAAAACCTGGACGTTTGTCTTTTTTGCTCCGGAGGCTGCCGAAAGCGAAAACAGGTGCTTTTGAGGATGGAGTCCGCAGGAAAGCAGAGAGTGCCAAATTGTCTGTGGCATTTGAAAGAGTTCCAGGAGGCAATGAGGACCAGCATCACTTTTCCCGGCTGGCACCTTTGCTGTGACAGCAAAAGCTGGACGTTTGTCTTTTTACCACCGGAGGGCGCCGAAAGTGAAAAAACGCGCTTTTGAGGATAGAGTCCGCAGGAAAGCAGAGAGGGCCAAATGGTCTGGGGCATTTGAAAGGGTTCCAGGACGCAGTGAGAACCAGCATTACTTTTCCCCGCTGGCACCTTTGCTGTGGCAGCAAAAGCTGGACGTTTGTCTTTTTTGCTCTGGAAACTGCCGAAAGCGAAAACAGGTGCTTTTGAGGATGGAGTCCGCAGGAAAGCAGAGAGGGCCAAATTGTCTGGGGCATTTGAAAGGGTTCCAGGAGGCAGTGAGAACCAGCATTACTTTTCCCGGCTGGCACCTTTGCTGTGGCAGCAAAAGCTGGACATTTGTCTTTTTTGCTCCGGAGGCTGCCGAAAGCGAAAACAGGTGCTTTTGAGGATGGAGTCCGCAGGAAAGCAGAGAGGGCTAAATTGTCTGGGGCATTTGAAAGAGTTCTAGGAGGCAGTGAGAACCAGCATTACTTTTCCCCGCTGGCACCTTTGCTGTGGCAGCAAAACCTGGACGTTTGTCTTTTTTGCTCTGGAGGCTGCCGAAAGCGAAAACAGGTGCTTTTGAGGATGGAGTCCGCAGGAAAGCAGAGAGGGCCAAATTGTCTGGGGCATTTGAAAGGGTTCCAGGAGGCAGTGAGAACCAGCATTACTTTTCCCCGCTGGCACCTTTGCTGTGGCAGCAAAAGCTGGACGTTTGTCTTTTTTGCTCCTGAGGATGCCGAAAGCGAAAACAGGTGCTTTTGAGGATGGAGTCCGCAGGAAAGCAGAGAGGGCCAAATTGTCTGTGGCATTTGAAAGAGTTCCAGGAGGCAGTGAGAACCAGCATTACTTTTCCCGGCTGGCACCTTTGCTGTGGCAGCAAAACCTGGACGTTTGTCTTTTTTGCTCCGGAGGCTGCTGAAAGCGAAAACAGGTGCTTTTGAGGATGGAGTCCGCAGGAAAGCAGAGAGGGCCAAATTGTCTGTGGCATTTGAAAGAGTTCCAGGAGGCAGTGAGAACCAGCATTACTTTTCCCCGCTGGCACCTTTGCTGTGGCAGCAAAACCTGGACGTTTGTCTTTTTTGCTCCGGAGGCTGCCGAAAGCGAAAACAGGTGCTTTTGAGGATGGAGTCCGCAGGAAAGCAGAGAGGGCCAAATAGTCTGTGGCATTTGAAGAGGTTCCAGGAGGCAGTGAGAACCAGCATTACTTTTCGCCGCTGGCACCTTTGCTGTGGAAGCAAAACCTGGACGTTTGTCTTTTTTGCTCCGGAGGCTGCCGAAAGCGAAAACAGGTGCTTTTGAGGATGGAGTCCGCAGGAAAGCAGAGAGGGCCAAATTGTCTGTGGCATTTGAAAGAGGTCCAGGAGGCAGTGAGAACCAGCATTACTTTTCGCCGCTGGCACCTTTGCTGTGGCAGCAAAAGCTGGACGTTTGTCTCTTTTGCTCTGGAGGATGCTGAAAGCGAAAAAAGGTGCTTTTGAGGATGGAGTCCGCAGGAAAGTAGAGAGGGCCAAATTGTCTGGGGCATTTGAAAGGGTTCCAGGAGGCAGTGAGAACCAGCATTACTTTTCCCCGCTGGCACCTTTGCTGTGGCAGCAAAAGCTGGACGTTTGTCTTTTTTGCTCTGGAAACTGCCGAAAGCGAAAACAGGTGCTTTTGAGGATGGAGTCCGCAGGAAAGCAGAGAGGGCCAAATTGTCTGGGGCATTTGAAAGGGTTCCAGGAGGCAATGAGGACCAGCATCACTTTTCCCGGCTGGCACCTTTGCTGTGGCAGCAAAAGCTGGACGTTTGTCTTTTTACCACCGGAGGGCACCGCAAGTGAAAAAAGGCGCTTTTGAGGATAGAGTCCGCAGGAAAGCAAAGAGGGCCAAATGGTCTGGGGCATTTGAAAGGGTTCCAGGACGCAGTGAGAACCAGCATTACTTTTCCCGGCTGGCACCTTTGCTGTGGCAGCAAAAGCTGGACGTTTGTCTTTTTTGCTCTGGAAACTGCCGAAAGCGAAAACAGGTGCTTTTGAGGATGGAGTCCGCAGGAAAGCAGAGAGGGCCAAATAGTCTGTGGCATTTGAAGAGGTTCCAGGAGGCAGTGAGAACCAGCATTACTTTTCGCCGCTGGCACCTTTGCTGTGGAAGCAAAACCTGGACGTTTGTCTTTTTTGCTCCGGAGGTTGCCGAAAGCGAAAACAGGTGCTTTTGAGGATGGAGTCCGCAGGAAAGCAGAGAGGGCCAAATTGTCTGTGGCATTTGAAAGAGGTCCAGGAGGCAGTGAGAACCAGCATTACTTTTCGCCGCTGGCACCTTTGCTGTGGCAGCAAAAGCTGGACGTTTGTCTCTTTTGCTCTGGAGGATGCCGAAAGCGAAAAAAGGTGCTTTTGAGGATGGAGTCCGCAGGAAAGTAGAGAGGGCCAAATTGTCTGGGGCATTTGAAAGGGTTCCAGGAGGCAGTGAGAACCAGCATTACTTTTCCCCGCTGGCACCTTTGCTGTGGCAGCAAAAGCTGGACGTTTGTCTTTTTTGCTCTGGAAACTGCCGAAAGCGAAAACAGGTGCTTTTGAGGATGGAGTCCGCAGGAAAGCAGAGAGGGCCAAATTGTCTGGGGCATTTGAAAGGGTTCCAGGAGGCAATGAGGACCAGCGTCACTTTTCCCGGCTGGCACCTTTGCTGTGGCAGCAAAAGCTGGACGTTTGTCTTTTTACCACCGGAGGGCGCCGCAAGTGAAAAAAGGCGCTTTTGAGGATAGAGTCCGCAGGAAAGCAAAGAGGGCCAAATGGTCTGGGGCATTTGAAAGGGTTCCAGGACGCAGTGAGAACCAGCATTACTTTTCCCGGCTGGCACCTTTGCTGTGGCAGCAAAAGCTGGACGTTTGTCTTTTTTGCTCTGGAAACTGCCGAAAGCGAAAACAGGTGCTTTTGAGGATGGAGTCCGCAGGAAAGCAGAGAGGGCTAAATTGTCTGGGGCATTTGAAAGAGTTCCAGGAGGGAGTTAGAACCAGCATTACTTTTCCCCGCTGGCACCTCTGCTGTGGCAGCAAAACCTGGACGTTTGTCTTTTTTGCTCCGGAGGCTGCCGAAAGCGAAAACAGGTGCTTTTGAGGATGGAGTCCGCAGGAAAGCAGAGAGGGCTAAATTGTCTGGGGCATTTGAAAGAGTTCCAGGAGGCAGTGAGAACCAGCATTACTTTTCCCCGCTGACACCTTTGCTGTGGCAGCAAAAGCTGGACGTTTGTCTTTTTTGCTCTGGAGGCTGCCGAAAGCGAAAACAGGTGCTTTTGAGGATGGAGTCCGCAGGAAAGCAGAGAGGGCCAAATTGTCTGTGGCATTTGAAAGGGTTCCAGGAGGCAGTGAGAACCAGCATTACTTTTCCCCGCTGGCACCTTTGCTGTGGCAGCAAAAGCTGGACGTTTGTCTTTTTTGCTCCGGAGGCTGCCGAAAGCGAAAAAATGTGCTTTTGAGGATGGAGTCCGCAGGAAAGCAGAGAGGGCCAAATTGTCTGTGGCATTTGAAGAGGTTCCAGGAAGCAGTGAGAACCAGCATTACTTTTCGCCGCTGGCACCTTTGCTGTGGCAGCAAAAGCTGGACGTTTGTCTTTTTTGGTCCGGAGGTTGCCGAAAGCGAAAACAGGTGCTTTTGAGGATGGAGTCCGCAGGAAAGCAGAGAGGGACAAATTGTCTGTGGCATTTGAAAGAGTTCCAGGAGGCAGTGAGAACCAGCATTACTTTTCCCCGCTGGCACCTTTGCTGTGGCAGCAAAACCTGGACGTTTGTCTTTTTTGCTCCGGAGGCTGCCGAAAGCGAAAACAGGTGCTTTTGAGGATGGAGTCCGCAGGAAAGCAGAGAGTGCCAAATTGTCTGTGGCATTTGAAGAGGTTCCAGGAGGCAATGAGGACCAGCATCACTTTTCCCGGCTGGCACCTTTGCTGTGGCAGCAAAAGCTGGACGTTTGTCTTTTTACCACCGGAGGGCGCCGAAAGTGAAAAAAGGCGCTTTTGAGGATAGAGTCCGCAGGAAAGCAGAGAGGGCCAAATGGTCTGGGGCATTTGAAAGGGTTCCAGGACGCAGTGAGAACCAGCATTACTTTTCCCCGCTGGCACCTTTGCTGTGGCAGCAAAACCTGGACGTTTGTCTTTTTTGCTCCGGAAACTGCCGAAAGCGAAAACAGGTGCTTTTGAGGATGGAGTCCGCAGGAAAGCAGAGAGGGCCAAATTGTCTGGGGCATTTGAAAGGGTTCCAGGAGGCAGTGAGAACCAGCATTACTTTTCCCCGCTGGCACCTTTGCTGTGGCAGCAAAAGCTGGACGTTTGTCTTTTTTGCTCCGGAGGCTGCCGAAAGCGAAAACAGGTGCTTTTGAGGATGGAGTCCGCAGGAAAGCAGAGAGGGCCAAATAGTCTGTGGCATTTGAAGAGGTTCCAGGAGGCAGTGAGAACCAGCATTACTTTTCGCCGCTGGCACCTTTGCTGTGGCAGGAAAACCTGGACGTTTGTCTTTTTTGCTCCTGAGGTTGCCGAAAGCGAAAACAGGTGCTTTTGAGGATGGAGTCCGCAGGAAAGCAGAGAGGGCCAAATTGTCTGTGGCATTTGAAAGAGTTCCAGGAGGCAGTGAGAACCAGCACTACTTTTCGCCGCTGGCACCTTTGCTGTGGCAGCAAAAGCTGGACGTTTGTCTTTTTTGCTCCGGAGGCTGCCGAAAGCGAAAAAATGTGCTTTTGAGGATGGAGTCCGCAGGAAAGCAGAGAGGGCCAAATTGTCTGTGGCATTTGAAGAGGTTCCAGGAAGCAGTGAGAACCAGCATTACTTTTCGCCGCTGGCACCTTTGCTGTGGCAGCAAAAGCTGGACGTTTGTCTTTTTTGCTCCGGAGGCTGCCGAAAGCGAAAACAGGTGCTTTTGAGGATGGAGTCCGCAGGAAAGCAGAGAGGGCCAAATTGTCTGGGGCATTTGAAAGAGTTTTAGGAGGCAGTGAGAACCAGCATTACTTTTCCCCGCTGGCACCTTTGCTGTGGCAGGAAAACCTGGACGTTTGTCTTTTTTGCTCCGGAGGCTGCTGCAAGCGAAAACAGGTGCTTTTGAGGATGGAGTCCGCAGGAAAGCAGAGAGGGCCAAATAGTCTGTGGCATTTGAAAGAGTTCCAGGAGGCAATGAGGACCAGCATCACTTTTCCCGGCTGGCACCTTTGCTGTGGCAGCAAAAGCTGGACGTTTGTCTTTTTACCACCGGAGGGCGCCGAAAGTGAAAAAAGGCGCTTTTGAGGATAGAGTCCGCAGGAAAGCAGAGAGGGCCAAATGGTCTGGGGCATTTGAAAGGGTTCCAGGACGCAGTGAGAACCAGCATTACTTTTCCCCGCTGGCACCTTTGCTGTGGCAGCAAAAGCTGGACGTTTGTCTTTTTTGCTCTGGAAACTGCCGAAATCGAAAACAGGTGCTTTTGAGGATGGAGTCCGCAGGAAAGCAGAGAGGGCCAAATTGTCTGGGGCATTTGAAAGGGTTCCAGGAGGCAGTGAGAACCAGCATTACTTTTCCCGGCTGGCATCTTTGCTGTGGCAGCAAAAGCTGGACATTTGTCTTTTTTGCTCTGGAGGCTGCCGAAAGCGAAAACAGGTGCTTTTGAGGATGGAGTCCGCAGGAAAGCAGAGAGGGCCAAATTGTCTGGGGCATTTGAAAGGGTTCCAGGAGGCAGTGAGAACCAGCATTACTTTTCCCCGCTGGCACCTCTGCTGTGGCAGCAAAAGCTGGACGTTTGTCTTTTTTGCTCCTGAGGATGCCGAAAGCGAAAACAGGTGCTTTTGAGGATGGAGTCCGCAGGAAAGCAGAGAGGGCCAAATTGTCTGGGGCATTTGAAAGAGTTCCAGGAGGCAGTGAGAACCAGCATTACTTTTCCCGGCTGGCACCTTTGCTGTGGCAGCAAAAGCTGGACGTTTGTCTTTTTTGCTCCGGAGGCTGCTGAAAGCGAAAACAGGTGCTTTTGAGGATGGAGTCCGCAGGAAAGCAGAGAGGGCCAAATTGTCTGTGGCATTTGAAAGAGTTCCAGGAGGCAGTGAGAACCAGCATTACTTTTCCCCGCTGGCACCTTTGCTGTGGCAGCAAAAGCTGGACGTTTGTCTTTTTTGCTCCGGAGGCTGCCGAAAGCGAAAACAGGTGCTTTTGAGGATGGAGTCCGCAGGAAAGCAGAGAGGGCCAAATTGTCTGGGGCATTTGAAAGGGTTCCAGGAGGCAGTGAGAACCAGCATTACTTTTCCCCGCTGGCACCTTTGCTGTGGCAGCAAAAGCTGGACGTTTGTCTCTTTTGCTCTGGAGGATGCCGAAAGCGAAAAAAGGTGCTTTTGAGGATGGAGTCTGCAGGAAAGTAGAGAGGGCCAAATTGTCTGGGGCATTTGAAAGGGTTCCAGGAGGCAGTGAGAACCAGCATTACTTTTCCCCGCTGGCACCTTTGCTGTGGCAGCAAAAGCTGGACGTTTGTCTTTTTTGCTCTGGAAACTGCCGAAAGCGAAAACAGGTGCTTTTGAGGATGGAGTCCGCAGGAAAGCAGAGAGGGCCAAATTGTCTGGGGCATTTGAAAGGGTTCCAGGAGGCAATGAGGACCAGCATCACTTTTCCCGGCTGGCACCTTTGCTGTGGCAGCAAAAGCTGGACGTTTGTCTTTTTACCACCGGAGGGCGCCGCAAGTGAAAAAAGGCGCTTTTGAGGATGGAGTCCGCAGGAAAGCAGAGAGGGCCAAATTGTCTGTGGCATTTGAAGAGGTTCCAGGAAGCAGTGAGAACCAGCATTACTTTTCGCCGCTGGCACCTTTGCTGTGGCAGCAAAAGCTGGACGTTTGTCTTTTTTGCTCCGGAGGCTGCCGAAAGCGAAAACAGGTGCTTTTGAGGATGGAGTCCGCAGGAAAGCAGAGAGGGCCAAATTGTCTGTGGCATTTGAAAGAGTTCCAGGAGGCAGTGAGAACCAGCATTACTTTTCCCCGCTGGCACCTTTGCTGTGGCAGCAAAAGCTGGACGTTTGTCTTTTTACCACCGGAGGGCGCCGAAAGTGAAAAAAGGCGCTTTTGAGGATAGAGTCCGCAGGAAAGCAGAGAGGGCCAAATGGTCTGGGGCATTTGAAAGGGTTCCAGGACGCAGTGAGAACCAGCATTACTTTTCCCCGCTGGCACCTTTGCTGTGGCAGCAAAAGCTGGACGTTTGTCTTTTTTGCTCTGGAAACTGCCGAAATCGAAAACAGGTGCTTTTGAGGATGGAGTCCGCAGGAAAGCAGAGAGGGCCAAATTGTCTGGGGCATTTGAAAGGGTTCCAGGAGGCAGTGAGAACCAGCATTACTTTTCCCGGCTGGCATCTTTGCTGTGGCAGCAAAAGCTGGACATTTGTCTTCTTTGCTCCGGAGGCTGCCGAAAGCGAAAACAGGTGCTTTTGAGGATGGAGTCCGCAGGAAAGCAGAGAGGGCTAAATTGTCTGGGGCATTTGAAAGAGTTCTAGGAGGCAGTGAGAACCAGCATTACTTTTCCCCGCTGGCACCTTTGCTGTGGCAGCAAAAGCTGGACGTTTGTCTTTTTTGCTCTGGAGGCTGCCGAAAGCGAAAACAGGTGCTTTTGAGGATGGAGTCCGCAGGAAAGCAGAGAGGGCCAAATTGTCTGGGGCATTTGAAAGGGTTCCAGGAGGCAGTGAGAACCAGCATTACTTTTCCCCGCTGGCACCTCTGCTGTGGCAGCAAAAGCTGGACGTTTGTCTTTTTTGCTCCTGAGGATGCCGAAAGCGAAAACAGGTGCTTTTGAGGATGGAGTCCGCAGGAAAGCAGAGAGGGCCAAATTGTCTGGGGCATTTGAAAGAGTTCCAGGAGGCAGTGAGAACCAGCATTACTTTTCCCGGCTGGCACCTTTGCTGTGGCAGCAAAAGCTGGACGTTTGTCTTTTTTGCTCCGGAGGCTGCTGAAAGCGAAAACAGGTGCTTTTGAGGATGGAGTCCGCAGGAAAGCAGAGAGGGCCAAATTGTCTGTGGCATTTGAAAGAGTTCCAGGAGGCAGTGAGAACCAGCATTACTTTTCCCCGCTGGCACCTTTGCTGTGGCAGCAAAAGCTGGACGTTTGTCTTTTTTGCTCCGGAGGCTGCCGAAAGCGAAAACAGGTGCTTTTGAGGATGGAGTCCGCAGGAAAGCAGAGAGGGCCAAATTGTCTGGGGCATTTGAAAGGGTTCCAGGAGGCAGTGAGAACCAGCATTACTTTTCGCCGCTGGCACCTTTGCTGTGGCAGCAAAAGCTGGACGTTTGTCTCTTTTGCTCTGGAGGATGCCGAAAGCGAAAACAGGTGCTTTTGAGGATGGAGTCCGCAGGAAAGTAGAGAGGGCCAAATTGTCTGGGGCATTTGAAAGGGTTCCAGGAGGCAGTGAGAACCAGCATTACTTTTCCCCGCTGGCACCTTTGCTGTGGCAGCAAAAGCTGGACGTTTGTCTTTTTTGCTCTGGAAACTGCCGAAAGCGAAAACAGGTGCTTTTGAGGATGGAATCCGCAGGAAAGCAGAGAGGGCCAAATTGTCTGGGGCATTTGAAAGGGTTCCAGGAGGCAATGAGGACCAGCATCACTTTTCCCGGCTGGCACCTTTGCTGTGGCAGCAAAAGCTGGACGTTTGTCTTTTTACCACCGGAGGGCGCCGCAAGTGAAAAAAGGCGCTTTTGAGGATAGAGTCCGCAGGAAAGCAAAGAGGGCCAAATGGTCTGGGGCATTTGAAAGGGTTCCAGGACGCAGTGAGAACCAGCATTACTTTTCCCGGCTGGCACCTTTGCTGTGGCAGCAAAAGCTGGACGTTTGTCTTTTTTGCTCTGGAAACTGCCGAAAGCGAAAACAGGTGCTTTTGAGGATGGAGTCCGCAGGAAAGCAGAGAGGGCCAAATTGTCTGGGGCATTTGAAAGGGTTCCAGGAGGCAGTGAGAACCAGCATTACTTTTCCCCGCTGGCACCTTTGCTGTGGCAGCAAAAGCTGGACGTTTGTCTTTTTTGCTCCTGAGGATGCCGAAAGCGAAAACAGGTGCTTTTGTGGATGGAGTCCGCAGGAAAGCAGAGAGGGCTAAATTGTCTGGGGCATTTGAAAGAGTTCCAGGAGGGAGTTAGAACCAGCATTACTTTTCCCCGCTGGCACCTCTGCTGTGGCAGCAAAACCTGGACGTTTGTCTTTTTTGCTCCGGAGGCTGCCGAAAGCGAAAACAGGTGCTTTTGAGGATGGAGTCCGCAGGAAAGCAGAGAGGGCTAAATTGTCTGGGGCATTTGAAAGAGTTCCAGGAGGCAGTGAGAACCAGCATTACTTTTCCCCGCTGACACCTTTGCTGTGGCAGCAAAAGCTGGACGTTTGTCTTTTTTGCTCTGGAGGCTGCCGAAAGCGAAAACAGGTGCTTTTGAGGATGGAGTCCGCAGGAAAGCAGAGAGGGCCAAATTGTCTGGGGCATTTGAAAGGGTTCCAGGAGGCAGTGAGAACCAGCATTACTTTTCCCCGCTGGCACCTTTGCTGTGGCAGCAAAAGCTGGACGTTTGTCTTTTTTGCTCCGGAGGCTGCCGAAAGCGAAAAAATGTGCTTTTGAGGATGGAGTCCGCAGGAAAGCAGAGAGGGCCAAATTGTCTGTGGCATTTGAAGAGGTTCCAGGAAGCAGTGAGAACCAGCATTACTTTTCGCCGCTGGCACCTTTGCTGTGGCAGCAAAAGCTGGACGTTTGTCTTTTTTGCTCCGGAGGCTGCCGAAAGCGAAAACAGGTGCTTTTGAGGATGGAGTCCGCAGGAAAGCAGAGAGGGCCAAATTGTCTGTGGCATTTGAAAGAGTTCCAGGAGGCAGTGAGAACCAGCATTACTTTTCCCCGCTGGCACCTTTGCTGTGGCAGCAAAACCTGGACGTTTGTCTTTTTTGCTCCGGAGGCTGCCGAAAGCGAAAACAGGTGCTTTTGAGGATGGAGTCCGCAGGAAAGCAGAGAGTGCCAAATTGTCTGGGGCATTTGAAGAGGTTCCAGGAGGCAATGAGGACCAGCATCACTTTTCCCGGCTGGCACCTTTGCTGTGGCAGCAAAAGCTGGACGTTTGTCTTTTTACCACCGGAGGGCGCCGAAAGTGAAAAAAGGCGCTTTTGAGGATAGAGTCCGCAGGAAAGCAGAGAGGGCCAAATGGTCTGGGGCATTTGAAAGGGTTCCAGGACGCAGTGAGAACCAGCATTACTTTTCCCCGCTGGCACCTTTGCTGTGGCAGCAAAAGCTGGACGTTTGTCTTTTTTGCTCCGGAAACTGCCGAAAGCGAAAACAGGTGCTTTTGAGGATGGAGTCCGCAGGAAAGCAGAGAGGGCCAAATTGTCTGGGGCATTTGAAAGGGTTCCAGGAGGCAGTGAGAACCAGCATTACTTTTCCCGGCTGGCACCTTTGCTGTGGCAGCAAAAGCTGGACGTTTGTCTTTTTTGCTCCGGAGGCTGCCGAAAGCGAAAACAGGTGCTTTTGAGGATGGAGTCCGCAGGAAAGCAGAGAGGGCCAAATAGTCTGTGGCATTTGAAGAGGTTCCAGGAGGCAGTGAGAACCAGCATTACTTTTCGCCGCTGGCACCTTTGCTGTGGCAGGAAAACCTGGACGTTTGTCTTTTTTGCTCCTGAGGTTGCCGAAAGCGAAAACAGGTGCTTTTGAGGATGGAGTCCGCAGGAAAGCAGAGAGGGCCAAATTGTCTGTGGCATTTGAAAGAGTTCCAGGAGGCAGTGAGAACCAGCACTACTTTTCGCCGCTGGCACCTTTGCTGTGGCAGCAAAAGCTGGACGTTTGTCTTTTTTGCTCCGGAGGCTGCCGAAAGCGAAAAAATGTGCTTTTGAGGATGGAGTCCGCAGGAAAGCAGAGAGGGCCAAATAGTCTGTGGCATTTGAAGAGGTTCCAGGAAGCAGTGAGAACCAGCATTACTTTTCGCCGCTGGCACCTTTGCTGTGGCAGCAAAAGCTGGACGTTTGTCTTTTTTGGTCCGGAGGCTGCCGAAAGCGAAAACAGGTGCTTTTGAGGATGGAGTCCGCAGGAAAGCAGAGAGGGCCAAATTGTCTGTGGCATTTGAAAGAGTTCCAGGAGGCAGTGAGAACCAGCATTACTTTTCCCCGCTGGCACCTTTGCTGTGGCAGCAAAACCTGGACGTTTGTCTTTTTTGCTCCGGAGGCTGCCGAAAGCGAAAACAGGTGCTTTTGAGGATGGAGTCCGCAGGAAAGCAGAGAGTGCCAAATTGTCTGTGGCATTTGAAAGAGTTCCAGGAGGCAATGAGGACCAGCATCACTTTTCCCGGCTGGCACCTTTGCTGTGGCAGCAAAAGCTGGACGTTTGTCTTTTTACCACCGGAGGGCGCCGAAAGTGAAAAAAGGCGCTTTTGAGGATAGAGTCCGCAGGAAAGCAGAGAGGGCCAAATGGTCTGGGGCATTTGAAAGGGTTCCAGGAGGCAGTGAGAACCAGCATTACTTTTCCCCGCTGGCACCTTTGCTGTGGCAGCAAAAGCTGGACGTTTGTCTTTTTTGCTCTGGAAACTGCCGAAATCGAAAACAGGTGCTTTTGAGGATGGAGTCCACAGGAAAGCAGAGAGGGCCAAATTGTCTGGGGCATTTGAAAGGGTTCCAGGAGGCAGTGAGAACCAGCATTACTTTTCCCGGCTGGCACCTTTGCTGTGGCAGCAAAAGCTGGACATTTGTCTTTTTTGCTCCGGAGGCTGCCGAAAGCGAAAACAGGTGCTTTTGAGGATGGAGTCCGCAGGAAAGCAGAGAGGGCCAAATGGTCTGGGGCATTTGAAAGAGTTCTAGGAGGCAGTGAGAACCAGCATTACTTTTCCCCGCTGGCACCTTTGCTGTGGCAGCAAAAGCTGGACGTTTGTCTTTTTTGCTCTGGAGGCTGCCGAAAGCGAAAACAGGTGCTTTTGAGGATGGAGTCCGCAGGAAAGCAGAGAGGGCCAAATTGTCTGGGGCATTTGAAAGGGTTCCAGGAGGCAGTGAGAACCAGCATTACTTTTCCCCGCTGGCACCTCTGCTGTGGCAGCAAAAGCTGGACGTTTGTCTTTTTTGCTCCTGAGGATGCCGAAAGCGAAAACAGGTGCTTTTGAGGATGGAGTCCGCAGGAAAGCAGAGAGGGCCAAATTGTCTGAGGCATTTGAAAGAGTTCCAGGAGGCAGTGAGAACCAGCATTACTTTTCCCGGCTGGCTTCTTTGCTGTGGCAGCAAAAGCTGGACGTTTGTCTTTTTTGCTCCGGAGGCTGCTGAAAGCGAAAACAGGTGCTTTTGAGGATGGAGTCCGCAGGAAAGCAGAGAGGGCCAAATTGTCTGTGGCATTTGAAAGAGTTCCAGGAGGCAGTGAGAACCAGCATTACTTTTCCCCGCTGGCACCTTTGCTGTGGCAGCAAAAGCTGGACGTTTGTCTTTTTTGCTCCGGAGGCTGCCGAAAGCGAAAACAGGTGCTTTTGAGGATGGAGTCCGCAGGAAAGCAGAGAGGGCCAAATTGTCTGGGGCATTTGAAAGGGTTCCAGGAGGCAGTGAGAACCAGCATTACTTTTCGCCGCTGGCACCTTTGCTGTGGCAGCAAAAGCTGGACGTTTGTCTCTTTTGCTCCGGAGGTTGCCGAAAGCGAAAACAGGTGCTTTTGAGGATGGAGTCCGCAGGAAAGCAGAGAGGGCCAAATTGTCTGTGGCATTTGAAAGAGGTCCAGGAGGCAGTGAGAACCAGCATTACTTTTCGCCGCTGGCACCTTTGCTGTGGCAGCAAAAGCTGGACGTTTGTCTCTTTTGCTCTGGAGGATGCCGAAAGCGAAAAAATGTGCTTTTGAGGATGGAGTCCGCAGGAAAGTAGAGAGGGCCAAATTGTCTGGGGCATTTGAAAGGGTTCCAGGAGGCAGTGAGAACCAGCATTACTTTTCCCCGCTGGCACCTTTGCTGTGGCAGCAAAAGCTGGACGTTTGTCTTTTTTGCTCCGGAGGCTGCCGAAAGCGAAAACAGGTGCTTTTGAGGATGGAGTCCGCAGGAAAGCAGAGAGGGCCAAATTGTCTGGGGCATTTGAAAGGTTTCCAAAAGGCAGTGAGAACCAGCATTACTTTTCCCCGCTGGCACCTTTGCTGTGGCAGCAAAAGCTGGACATTTGTCTTTTTTGCTCCGGAGGTTGCCGAAAGCGAAAAAAGGTGCTTTTGAGGATGGAGTCCACAGGAAAGCAGAGAGGGCCAAATTGTCTGTGGCATTTGAAGAGGTTCCAGGAGGCAATGAGGACCAGCATTACTTTTCCCGGCTGGCACCTTTGCTGTGGCAGCAAAAGCAGGACAATTGTCTTTTTACCACCGGAGGGCGCCGAAAGTGAAAAAAGGCGCTTTTGAGGATGGAGTCCGCAGGAAAGCAGAGAGGGCCAAATGGTCTGGGGCATTTGAAAGGGTTCCATGAGGCAGTGAGAACCAGCATTACTTTTCCCGGCTGGCACCTTTGCTGTGGCAGCAAAAGCTGGACGTTTGTCTTTTTTGTTCTGGAGGCTGCCGAAAGCGAAAACAGGTGCTTTTGAGGATGGAGTCCGCAGGAAAGTAGAGAGGGCAAAATTGTCTGTGGCATTTGAAAGGGTTCCAGGAGGCAGTGAGAACCAGCATTACTTTTCCCGGCTGGCACCTTTGCTATGGCAGCAAAAGCTGGACGTTTGTCTTTTTTGCTCCGGAGGCTGCTGAAAGCGAAAACAGGTGCTTTTGAGGATGGAGTCCGCAGGAAAGCAGAGAGGGCCAAATTGTCTGTGGCATTTGAAAGGGTTCCAGGAGGCAGTGAGAACCAGCATTACTTTTCCCCGCTGGCACCTTTGCTGTGGCAGCAAAAGCTGGACGTTTGTGTTTTTTGTTCTGGAGGCTTTCGAAAGCGAAAAAAGGTGCTTTTGAGGATGGAGTCTGCAGGAAAGTAGAGAGGGCCAAATTGTCTGGGGCATTTGAAAGGGTTCCAGGAGGCAGTGAGAACCAGCATTACTTTTCCCGGCTGGCACCTTTGCTGTGGCAGCAAAAGCTGGACGTTTGTCTTTTTTGCTCCTGAGGCTGCCGAAAGCGAAAACAGGTGCTTTTGAGGATGGAGTCCGCAGGAAAGCAGAGAGGGCCAAATTGTCTGTGGCATTTGAAGAGGTTCCAGGAGGCAATGAAGACCAGCATCACTTTTCCCGGCTGGAACCTTTGCTGTGGCAGCAAAAGCAGGACGTTTGTCTTTTTACCACCGGAGGGCGCCGAAAGTGAAAAAAGGCGCTTTTGAGGATGGAGTCCGCAGGAAAGCAGAGAGGGCCAAATGGTCTGGGGCATTTGAAAGGGTTCCAGGAGGCAGTGAGAACCAGCATTACTTTTCCCCGCTGGCGCCTTTGCTGTGGCAGCAAAAGCTGGACGTTTGTCTTTTTACCACCGGAGGGCGCCGAAAGTGAAAAAAGGCGCTTTTGAGGATGGAGTCCGCAGGAAAGCAGAGAGGGCCAAATTGTCTGGGGCATTTGAAGGGGTTCCAGGAGGCAGTGAGAACCAGCATTACTTTTCCCCGCTGGCACCTTTGCTGTGGCAGCAAAAGCTGGACGTTTGTCTTTTTTGCTCCGGAGGTTGCCGAAAGCGAAAATAGGTGCTTTTGAAAATGGAGTCCGCAGGAAAGCAGAGAGGGCCAAATTGTCTGGGGCATTTGAAGAGGTTCCAGGAGGCAGTGAGAACCAGCATTACTTTTCCCGGCTGGCACCTTTGCTGTGGCAGCAAAAGCTGGACGTTTGTCTTTTTTGTTCTGGAGGCTGCCGAAAGCGAAAACAGGTGCTTTTGAGGATGGAGTCCGCAGGAAAGTAGAGAGGGCCAAATTGTCTTGGGCATTTGAAAGGGTTCCAGGAGGCAGTGAGAACCAGCATTACTTTTCCCCGCTGGCACCTTTGCTGTGGCAGCAAAAGCTGGACGTTTTTCTTTTTTGCTCCGGAGGCTGCCGAAAGCGAAAACAGGTGCTTTTGAGGATGGAGTCCGCAGGAAAGCAGAGAGTGCCAAATTGTCTGTGGCATTTGAAGAGGTTCCAGGAGGCAATGAGGACCAGCATCACTTTTCCTGGCTGGCACCTTTGCTGTGGCAGCAAAAGCTGGACGTTTGTCTTTTTACAACCGGAGGGCGCCGAAAGTGAAAAAAGGCGCTTTTGAGGATAGAGTCCGCAGGAAAGCAGAGAGGGCCAAATGGTCTGGGGCATTTGAAAGGGTTCCAGGAGGCAGTGAGAACCAGCATTACTTTTCCCCGCTGGCACCTTTGCTGTGGCAGCAAAAGCTGGACGTTTGTCTTTTTTGCTCTGGAAACTGCCGAAAGCGAAAACAGGTGCTTTTGAGGATGGAGTCCGCAGGAAAGCAGAGAGGGCCAAATTGTCTGGGGCATTTGAAAGGGTTCCAGGAGGCAGTGAGAACCAGCATTACTTTTCCCCGCTGGCACCTTTGCTGTGGCAGCAAAAGCTGGACATTTGTCTTTTTTGCTCCGGAGGCTGCCGAAAGCGAAAACAGGTGCTTTTGAGGATGGAGTCCGCAGGAAAGCAGAGAGGGCTAAATTGTCTGGGGCATTTGAAAGGGTTCCAGGAGGCAGTGAGAACCAGCATTACTTTTCCCCGCTGGCACCTCTGCTGTGGCAGCAAAAGCTGGACGTTTGTCTTTTTTGCTCCGGAGGCTGCCGAAAGCGAAAACAGGTGCTTTTGAGGATGGAGTCCGCAGGAAAGCAGAGAGGGCCAAATTGTCTGGGGCATTTGAAAGGTTTCCAGGAGGCAGTGAGAACCAGCATTACTTTTCCCCGCTTGCACATTTGCTGTGGCAGCAAAAGCTGGACGTTTGTCTTTTTTGCTCCGGAGGTTGCCGAAAGCGAAAAAAGGTGCTTTTGAGGATGGAGTCCACAGGAAAGCAGAGAGGGCCAAATTGTCTGTGGCATTTGAAGAGGTTCCAGGAGGCAATGAGGACCAGCATCACTTTTCCCGGCTGGCACCTTTGCTGTGGCAGCAAAAGCAGGACGTTTGTCTTTTTACCACCGGAGGGCGCCGAAAGTGAAAAAAGGCGCTTTTGAGGATGGAGTCCGCAGGAAAGCAGAGAGGGCCAAATTGTCTGTGGCATTTGAAGAGGTTCCAGGAGGCAGTGAGAACCAGCATTACTTTTCCCCGCTGGCACCTTTGCTGTCGCAGCAAAAGCTGGACGTTTGTGTTTTTTGTTCTGGAGGCTGCCGAAAGCGAAAAAAGGTGATTTTGAGGATGGAGTCTGCAGGAAAGTAGAGAGGGCCAAATTGTCTGTGGCATTTGAAAGGGTTCCAGGAGGCAGTGAGAACCAGCATTACTTTTCCCCGCTGGCACCTTTGCTGTGGCAGCAAAAGCTGGACGTTTGTCGTTTTTGCTCCGGAGGCTGCCGAAAGCGAAAACAGGTGCTTTTGAGGATGGAGTCCGCAGGAAAGCAGAGAGGGCCAAATGGTCTGGGGCATTTGAAAGAGTTCCAGGAGTCAGTGAGAACCAGCATCACTTTTCCCCGCTGGCACCTTTGCTGTGGCAGCAAAACCTGGACGTTTGTCTTTTTTGCTCCGGAGGCTGCCGAAAGCGAAAACAGGTGCTTTTGAGGATGGAGTCCGCAGGAAAGCAGAGAGGGCCAAATTGTCTGGGGCATTTGAAAGGGTTCCAGGAGGCAGTGAGAACCAGCATTACTTTTCCCGGCTGGCACCTTTGCTGTGGCAGCAAAAGCTGGACGTTTGTCTTTTTTGCTCCGGAGGCTGCCGAAAGCGAAAAAAGGTGCTTTTGAGGATGGAGTCCGCAGGAAAGCAGAGAGGGCCAAATTGTCTGTGGGATTTGAAGAGGTTCCAGGAGGCAGTGAGAACCAGCATTACTTTTCGCCGCTGGCACCTTTGCTGTGGCAGCAAAACCTGGACGTTTGTCTTTTTTGGTCCGGAGGTTACCGAAAGCGAAAACAGGTGCTTTTGAGGATGGAGTTCGCAGGAAAGCAGAGAGGGCCAAATAGTCTGTGGCATTTGAAAGAGTTCCAGGAGGCCGTGAGAACCAGCATTACTTTTCCCGGCTGGCACCTTTGCTGTGGCAGCAAAACCTGGACGTTTGTCTTTTTTGCTCCGGAGGTTGCCGAAAGCGAAAACAGGTGCTTTTGAGGATGGAGTCCGCAGGAAAGCAGAGAGGGCCAAATTGTCTGTGGCATTTGAAGAGGTTCCAGGAGGCAGTGAGAACCAGCATTACTTTTCGCCGCTGGCACCTTTGCTGTGACAGCAAAACCTGGACGTTTGTCTTTTTTGCTCCGGAGGTTGCCGAAAGCGAAAACAGGTGCTTTTGAGGATGGAGTCCGCAGGAAAGCAGAGAGGGCCAAATTGTCTGTGGCATTTGAAAGAGTTCCAGGAGGCAGTGAGAACCAGCATTACTTTTCCCCGCTGGCACCTCTGCTGTGGCAGCAAAAGCTGGACGTTTGTCTCTTTTGCTCTGGAGGATGCCGAAAGCGAAAAAAGGTGCTTTTGAGGATGGAGTCCGCAGGAAAGTAGAGAGGGCCAAATTGTCTGGGGCATTTGAAAGGGTTCCAGGAGGCAGTGAGAACCAGCATTACTTTTCCCCGCTGGCACCTTTGCTGTGGCAGCAAAAGCTGGACGTTTGTCTTTTTTGCTCCGGAGGCTGCCGAAAGCGAAAACAGGTGCTTTTGAGGATGGAGTCCGCAGGAAAGCAGAGAGGGCCAAATTGTCTGGGGCATTTGAAAGGTTTCCAGGAGGCAGTGAGAACCAGCATTACTTTTCCCCGCTGGCACATTTGCTGTGGCAGCAAAAGCTGGACGTTTGTCTTTTTTGCTCCGGAGGTTGCCGAAAGCGAAAAAAGGTGCTTTTGAGGATGGAGTCCACAGGAAAGCAGAGAGGGCCAAATTGTCTGTGGCATTTGAAGAGGTTCCAGGAGGCAATGAGGACCAGCATCACTTTTCCCGGCTGGCATCTTTGCTGTGGCAGCAAAAGCAGGACGTTTGTCTTTTTACCACCGGAGGGCGCCGAAAGTGAAAAAAGGCGCTTTTGAGGATGGAGTCCGCAGGAAAGCAGAGAGGGCCAAATTGTCTGTGGCATTTGAAGAGGTTCCAGGAGGCAGTGAGAACCAGCATTACTTTTCCCCGCTGGCACCTTTGCTGTCGCAGCAAAAGCTGGACGTTTGTGTTTTTTGTTCTGGAGGCTGCCGAAAGCGAAAAAAGGTGATTTTGAGGATGGAGTCTGCAGGAAAGTAGAGAGGGCCAAATTGTCTGTGGCATTTGAAAGGGTTCCAGGAGGCAGTGAGAACCAGCATTACTTTTCCCGGCTGGCACCTTTGCTGTGGCAGCAAAAGCTGGACGTTTGTCTTTTTTGCTCCGGAGGCTGCTGCAAGCGAAAACAGGTGCTTTTGAGGATGGAGTCCGCAGGAAAGCAGAGAGGGCCAAATTGTCTGGGGCATTTGAAAGAGTTCCAGGAGGCAGTGAGAACCAGCATTACTTTTCCCCGCTGGCACCTTTGCTGTGGCAGCAAAACCTGGACGTTTGTCTTTTTTGCTCCGGAGGCTGCCGAAAGCGAAAACAGGTGCTTTTGAGGATGGAGTCCGCAGGAAAGCAGAGAGGGCCAAATTGTCTGTGGCATTTGAAAGGGTTCCAGGAGGCAGTGAGAACCAGCATTACTTTTCCCGGCTGGCACCTTTGCTGTGGCAGCAAAAGCTGGACGTTTGTCTTTTTTGCTCCGGAGGCTGCCGAAAGCGAAAAAAGGTGCTTTTGAGGATGGAGTCCGCAGGAAAGCAGAGAGGGCCAAATTGTCTGTGGCATTTGAAGAGGTTCCAGGAGGCAGTGAGAACCAGCATTACTTTTCCCCGCTGGCACCTTTGCTGTGGCAGCAAAAGCTGGACGTTTGTGTTTTTTGTTCTGGAGGCTTTCGAAAGCGAAAAAAGGTGCTTTTGAGGATGGAGTCTGCAGGAAAGTAGAGAGGGCCAAATTGTCTGGGGCATTTGAAAGGGTTCCAGGAGGCAGTGAGAACCAGCATTACTTTTCCCGGCTGGCACCTTTGCTGTGGCAGCAAAAGCTGGACGTTTGTCTTTTTTGCTCCTGAGGCTGCCGAAAGCGAAAACAGGTGCTTTTGAGGATGGAGTCCGCAGGAAAGCAGAGAGGGCCAAATTGTCTGTGGCATTTGAAGAGGTTCCAGGAGGCAATGAAGACCAGCATCACTTTTCCCGGCTGGCACCTTTGCTGTGGCAGCAAAAGCAGGACGTTTGTCTTTTTACCACCGGAGGGCGCCGAAAGTGAAAAAAGGCGCTTTTGAGGATGGAGTCCGCAGGAAAGCAGAGAGGGCCAAATGGTCTGGGGCATTTGAAAGGGTTCCAGGAGGCAGTGAGAACCAGCATTACTTTTCCCCGCTGGCGCCTTTGCTGTGGCAGCAAAAGCTGGACGTTTGTCTTTTTACCACCGGAGGGCGCCGAAAGTGAAAAAAGGCGCTTTTGAGGATGGAGTCCGCAGGAAAGCAGAGAGGGCCAAATTGTCTGGGGCATTTGAAGGGGTTCCAGGAGGCAGTGAGAACCAGCATTACTTTTCCCCGCTGGCACCTTTGCTGTGGCAGCAAAAGCTGGACGTTTGTCTTTTTTGCTCCGGAGGTTGCCGAAAGCGAAAATAGGTGCTTTTGAAAATGGAGTCCGCAGGAAAGCAGAGAGGGCCAAATTGTCTGGGGCATTTGAAGAGGTTCCAGGAGGCAGTGAGAACCAGCATTACTTTTCCCGGCTGGCACCTTTGCTGTGGCAGCAAAAGCTGGACGTTTGTCTTTTTTGTTCTGGAGGCTGCCGAAAGCGAAAACAGGTGCTTTTGAGGATGGAGTCCGCAGGAAAGTAGAGAGGGCCAAATTGTCTTGGGCATTTGAAAGGGTTCCAGGAGGCAGTGAGAACCAGCATTACTTTTCCCCGCTGGCACCTTTGCTGTGGCAGCAAAAGCTGGACGTTTTTCTTTTTTGCTCCGGAGGCTGCCGAAAGCGAAAACAGGTGCTTTTGAGGATGGAGTCCGCAGGAAAGCAGAGAGTGCCAAATTGTCTGTGGCATTTGAAGAGGTTCCAGGAGGCAATGAGGACCAGCATCACTTTTCCTGGCTGGCACCTTTGCTGTGGCAGCAAAAGCTGGACGTTTGTCTTTTTACAACCGGAGGGCGCCGAAAGTGAAAAAAGGCGCTTTTGAGGATAGAGTCCGCAGGAAAGCAGAGAGGGCCAAATGGTCTGGGGCATTTGAAAGGGTTCCAGGAGGCAGTGAGAACCAGCATTACTTTTCCCCGCTGGCACCTTTGCTGTGGCAGCAAAAGCTGGACGTTTGTCTTTTTTGCTCTGGAAACTGCCGAAAGCGAAAACAGGTGCTTTTGAGGATGGAGTCCGCAGGAAAGCAGAGAGGGCCAAATTGTCTGGGGCATTTGAAAGGGTTCCAGGAGGCAGTGAGAACCAGCATTACTTTTCCCGGCTGGCACCTTTGCTGTGGCAGCAAAAGCTGGACATTTGTCTTTTTTGCTCCGGAGGCTGCCGAAAGCGAAAACAGGTGCTTTTGAGGATGGAGTCCGCAGGAAAGCAGAGAGGGCTAAATTGTCTGGGGCATTTGAAAGGGTTCCAGGAGGCAGTGAGAACCAGCATTACTTTTCCCCGCTGGCACCTCTGCTGTGGCAGCAAAAGCTGGACGTTTGTCTTTTTTGCTCCGGAGGCTGCCGAAAGCGAAAACAGGTGCTTTTGAGGATGGAGTCCGCAGGAAAGCAGAGAGGGCCAAATTGTCTGGGGCATTTGAAAGGTTTCCAGGAGGCAGTGAGAACCAGCATTACTTTTCCCCGCTGGCACATTTGCTGTGGCAGCAAAAGCTGGACGTTTGTCTTTTTTGCTCCGGAGGTTGCCGAAAGCGAAAAAAGGTGCTTTTGAGGATGGAGTCCACAGGAAAGCAGAGAGGGCCAAATTGTCTGTGGCATTTGAAGAGGTTCCAGGAGGCAATGAGGACCAGCATCACTTTTCCCGGCTGGCACCTTTGCTGTGGCAGCAAAAGCAGGACGTTTGTCTTTTTACCACCGGAGGGCGCCGAAAGTGAAAAAAGGCGCTTTTGAGGATGGAGTCCGCAGGAAAGCAGAGAGGGCCAAATTGTCTGTGGCATTTGAAGAGGTTCCAGGAGGCAGTGAGAACCAGCATTACTTTTCCCCGCTGGCACCTTTGCTGTCGCAGCAAAAGCTGGACGTTTGTGTTTTTTGTTCTGGAGGCTGCCGAAAGCGAAAAAAGGTGATTTTGAGGATGGAGTCTGCAGGAAAGTAGAGAGGGCCAAATTGTCTGTGGCATTTGAAAGGGTTCCAGGAGGCAGTGAGAACCAGCATTACTTTTCCCCGCTGGCACCTTTGCTGTGGCAGCAAAAGCTGGACGTTTGTCGTTTTTGCTCCGGAGGCTGCCGAAAGCGAAAACAGGTGCTTTTGAGGATGGAGTCCGCAGGAAAGCAGAGAGGGCCAAATGGTCTGGGGCATTTGAAAGAGTTCCAGGAGTCAGTGAGAACCAGCATCACTTTTCCCCGCTGGCACCTTTGCTGTGGCAGCAAAACCTGGACGTTTGTCTTTTTTGCTCCGGAGGCTGCCGAAAGCGAAAACAGGTGCTTTTGAGGATGGAGTCCGCAGGAAAGCAGAGAGGGCCAAATTGTCTGGGGCATTTGAAAGGGTTCCAGGAGGCAGTGAGAACCAGCATTACTTTTCCCGGCTGGCACCTTTGCTGTGGCAGCAAAAGCTGGACGTTTGTCTTTTTTGCTCCGGAGGCTGCCGAAAGCGAAAAAAGGTGCTTTTGAGGATGGAGTCCGCAGGAAAGCAGAGAGGGCCAAATTGTCTGTGGGATTTGAAGAGGTTCCAGGAGGCAGTGAGAACCAGCATTACTTTTCGCCGCTGGCACCTTTGCTGTGGCAGCAAAACCTGGACGTTTGTCTTTTTTGGTCCGGAGGTTACCGAAAGCGAAAACAGGTGCTTTTGAGGATGGAGTTCGCAGGAAAGCAGAGAGGGCCAAATAGTCTGTGGCATTTGAAAGAGTTCCAGGAGGCCGTGAGAACCAGCATTACTTTTCCCGGCTGGCACCTTTGCTGTGGCAGCAAAACCTGGACGTTTGTCTTTTTTGCTCCGGAGGCTGCCGAAAGCGAAAACAGGTGCTTTTGAGGATGGAGTCCGCAGGAAAGCAGAGAGGGCCAAATTGTCTGTGGCATTTGAAGAGGTTCCAGGAGGCAGTGAGAACCAGCATTACTTTTCGCCGCTGGCACCTTTGCTGTGACAGCAAAACCTGGACGTTTGTCTTTTTTGCTCCGGAGGTTGCCGAAAGCGAAAACAGGTGCTTTTGAGGATGGAGTCCGCAGGAAAGCAGAGAGGGCCAAATTGTCTGTGGCATTTGAAAGAGTTCCAGGAGGCAGTGAGAACCAGCATTACTTTTCCCCGCTGGCACCTCTGCTGTGGCAGCAAAAGCTGGACGTTTGTCTCTTTTGCTCTGGAGGATGCCGAAAGCGAAAAAAGGTGCTTTTGAGGATGGAGTCCGCAGGAAAGTAGAGAGGGCCAAATTGTCTGGGGCATTTGAAAGGGTTCCAGGAGGCAGTGAGAACCAGCATTACTTTTCCCCGCTGGCACCTTTGCTGTGGCAGCAAAAGCTGGACGTTTGTCTTTTTTGCTCCGGAGGCTGCCGAAAGCGAAAACAGGTGCTTTTGAGGATGGAGTCCGCAGGAAAGCAGAGAGGGCCAAATTGTCTGGGGCATTTGAAAGGTTTCCAGGAGGCAGTGAGAACCAGCATTACTTTTCCCCGCTGGCACATTTGCTGTGGCAGCAAAAGCTGGACGTTTGTCTTTTTTGCTCCGGAGGTTGCCGAAAGCGAAAAAAGGTGCTTTTGAGGATGGAGTCCACAGGAAAGCAGAGAGGGCCAAATTGTCTGTGGCATTTGAAGAGGTTCCAGGAGGCAATGAGGACCAGCATCACTTTTCCCGGCTGGCACCTTTGCTGTGGCAGCAAAAGCAGGACGTTTGTCTTTTTACCACCGGAGGGCGCCGAAAGTGAAAAAAGGCGCTTTTGAGGATGGAGTCCGCAGGAAAGCAGAGAGGGCCAAATTGTCTGTGGCATTTGAAGAGGTTCCAGGAGGCAGTGAGAACCAGCATTACTTTTCCCCGCTGGCACCTTTGCTGTCGCAGCAAAAGCTGGACGTTTGTGTTTTTTGTTCTGGAGGCTGCCGAAAGCGAAAAAAGGTGATTTTGAGGATGGAGTCTGCAGGAAAGTAGAGAGGGCCAAATTGTCTGTGGCATTTGAAAGGGTTCCAGGAGGCAGTGAGAACCAGCATTACTTTTCCCGGCTGGCACCTTTGCTGTGGCAGCAAAAGCTGGACGTTTGTCTTTTTTGCTCCGGAGGCTGCTGCAAGCGAAAACAGGTGCTTTTGAGGATGGAGTCCGCAGGAAAGCAGAGAGGGCCAAATTGTCTGGGGCATTTGAAAGAGTTCCAGGAGGCAGTGAGAACCAGCATTACTTTTCCCCGCTGGCACCTTTGCTGTGGCAGCAAAACCTGGACGTTTGTCTTTTTTGCTCCGGAGGCTGCCGAAAGCGAAAACAGGTGCTTTTGAGGATGGAGTCCGCAGGAAAGCAGAGAGGGCCAAATTGTCTGTGGCATTTGAAAGGGTTCCAGGAGGCAGTGAGAACCAGCATTACTTTTCCCGGCTGGCACCTTTGCTGTGGCAGCAAAAGCTGGACGTTTGTCTTTTTTGCTCCGGAGGCTGCCGAAAGCGAAAAAAGGTGCTTTTGAGGATGGAGTCCGCAGGAAAGCAGAGAGTGCCAAATTGTCTGTGGCATTTGAAGAGGTTCCAGGAGGCAATGAGGACCAGCATCACTTTTCCCGGCTGGCACCTTTGCTGTGGCAGCAAAAGCTGGACGTTTGTCTTTTTACCACCGGAGGGCGCCGAAAGTGAAAAAAGGCGCTTTTGAGGATAGAGTCCGCAGGAAAGCAGAGAGGGCCAAATGGTCTGGGGCATTTGAAAGGGTTCCAGGAGGCAGTGAGAACCAGCATTACTTTTCCCCGCTGGCACCTTTGCTGTGGCAGCAAAAGCTGGACGTTTGTCTTTTTTGCTCCGGAGGCTGCCGAAAGCGAAAACAGGTGCTTTTGAGGATGGAGTCCGCAGGAAAGCAGAGAGGGCCAAATTGTCTGGGGCATTTGAAAGGGTTCCAGGAGGCAGTGAGAACCAGCATTACTTTTCCCGGCTGGCACCTTTGCTGTGGCAGCAAAAGCTGGACATTTGTCTTTTTTGCTCTGGAGGCTGCCGAAAGCGAAAACAGGTGCTTTTGAAAATGGAGTCCGCAGGAAAGCAGAGAGGGCTAAATTGTCTGGGGCATTTGAAAGAGTTCCAGGAGGCAGTGAGAACCAGCATTACTTTTCCCCGCTGGCACCTTTGCTGTGGCAGCAAAAGCTGGACGTTTGTCTTTTTTGCTCTGGAGGCTGCCGAAAGCGAAAACAGGTGCTTTTGAGGATGGAGTCCGCAGGAAAGCAGAGAGGGCCAAATTGTCTGGGGCATTTGAAAGGGTTCCAGGAGGCAGTGAGAACCAGCATTACTTTTCCCCGCTGGCACCTCTGCTGTGGCAGCAAAAGCTGGACGTTTGTCTTTTTTGCTCTGGAGGCTGCCGAAAGCGAAAACAGGTGCTTTTGAGGATGGAGTCCGCAGGAAAGCAGAGAGGGCCAAATTGTCTGTGGCATTTGAAGAGGTTCCAGGAGGCAATGAGGACCAGCATCACTTTTCCCGGCTGGCACCTTTGCTGTGGCAGCAAAAGCAGGACGTTTGTCTTTTTAACACCGGAGGGCGCCGAAAGTGAAAAAAGGCGCTTTTGAGGATGGAGTCCGCAGGAAAGCAGAGAGGGCCAAATTGTCTGTGGCATTTGAAGAGGTTCCAGGAGGCAGTGAGAACCAGCATTACTTTTCCCCGCTGGCACCTTTGCTGTGGCAGCAAAAGCTGGACGTTTGTGTTTTTTGTTCTGGAGGCTGCCGAAAGCGAAAAAAGGTGATTTTGAGGATGGAGTCTGCAGGAAAGTAGAGAGGGCCAAATTGTCTGTGGCATTTGAAAGGGTTCCAGGAGGCAGTGAGAACCAGCATTACTTTTCCCGGCTGGCACCTTTGCTGTGGCAGCAAAAGCTGGACGTTTGTCGTTTTTGCTCCGGAGGCTGCTGCAAGCGAAAACAGGTGCTTTTGAGGATGGAGTCCGCAGGAAAGCAGAGAGGGCCAAATTGTCTGGGGCATTTGAAAGAGTTCCAGGATGCAGTGAGAACCAGCATCACTTTTCCCCGCTGGCACCTTTGCTGTGGCAGCAAAACCTGGACGTTTGTCTTTTTTGCTCCGGAGGCTGCCGAAAGCGAAAACAGGTGCTTTTGAGGATGGAGTCCGCAGGAAAGCAGAGAGGGCCAAATTGTCTGGGGCATTTGAAAGGGTTCCAGGAGGCAGTGAGAACCAGCATTACTTTTCCCGGCTGGCACCTTTGCTGTGGCAGCAAAAGCTGGACGTTTGTCTTTTTTGCTCCGGAGGCTGCCTAAAGCGAAAAAAGGTGCTTTTGAGGATGGAGTCCGCAGGAAAGCAGAGAGTGCCAAATTGTCTGTGGCATTTGAAGAGGTTCCAGGAGGCAATGAGGACCAGCATCACTTTTCCCGGCTGGCACCTTTGCTGTGGCAGCAAAAGCTGGACGTTTGTCTTTTTACCACCGGAGGGCGCCGAAAGTGAAAAAAGGCGCTTTTGAGGATAGAGTCCGCAGGAAAGCAGAGAGGGCCAAATGGTCTGGGGCATTTGAAAGGGTTCCAGGAGGCAGTGAGAACCAGCATTACTTTTCCCCGCTGGCACCTTTGCTGTGGCAGCAAAAGCTGGACGTTTGTCTTTTTTGCTCTGGAAACTGCCGAAAGCGAAAACAGGTGCTTTTGAGGATGGAGTCCGCAGGAAAGCAGAGAGGGCCAAATTGTCTGGGGCATTTGAAAGAGTTCCAGGAGGCAGTGAGAACCAGCATCACTTTTCCCCGCTGGCACCTTTGCTGTGGCAGCAAAACCTGGACGTTTGTCTTTTTTGCTCCGGAGGCTGCCGAAAGCGAAAACAGGTGCTTTTGAGGATGGAGTCCGCAGGAAAGCAGAGAGGGCCAAATTGTCTGGGGCATTTGAAAGGGTTCCAGGAGGCAGTGAGAACCAGCATTACTTTTCCCGGCTGGCACCTTTGCTGTGGCAGCAAAAGCTGGACGTTTGTCTTTTTTGCTCCGGAGGCTGCCTAAAGCGAAAAAAGGTGCTTTTGAGGATGGAGTCCGCAGGAAAGCAGAGAGTGCCAAATTGTCTGTGGCATTTGAAGAGGTTCCAGGAGGCAATGAGGACCAGCATTACTTTTCCCCGCTGGCACCTTTGCTGTGGCAGCAAAAGCTGGACGTTTGTGTTTTTTGCTCTGGAGGCTGCCGAAAGCGAAAACAGGTGCTTTTGAGGATGGAGTCCGCAGGAAAGCAGAGAGGGCCAAATTGTCTGGGGCATTTGAAAGGGTTCCAGGAGGCAGTGAGAACCAGCATTACTTTTCCCCGCTGGCACCTCTGCTGTGGCAGCAAAAGCTGGACGTTTGTCTTTTTTGCTCCTGAGGATGCCAAAAGCGAAAACAGGTGCTTTTGAGGATGGAGTCCGCAGGAAAGCAGAGAGGGCCAAATTGTCTGTGGCATTTGAAGAGGTTCCAGGAGGCAATGAGGACCAGCATCACTTTTCCCGGCTGGCACCTTTGCTGTGGCAGCAAAAGCAGGACGTTTGTCTTTTTACCACCGGAGGGCGCCGAAAGTGAAAAAAGGCGCTTTTGAGGATGGAGTCCGCAGGAAAGCAGAGAGGGCCAAATTGTCTGTGGCATTTGAAGAGGTTCCAGGAGTCAGTGAGAACCAGCATTACTTTTCCCCGCTGGCACCTTTGCTGTGGCAGCAAAAGCTGGACGTTTGTGTTTTTTGTTCTGGAGGCTGCCGAAAGCGAAAAAAGGTGCTTTTGAGGATGGAGTCTGCAGGAAAGTAGAGAGGGCCAAATTGTCTGTGGCATTTGAAAGGGTTCCAGGAGGCAGTGAGAACCAGCATTACTTTTCCCGGCTGGCACCTTTGCTGTGGCAGCAAAAGCTGGACGTTTGTCGTTTTTGCTCCGGAGGCTGCTGCAAGCGAAAACAGGTGCTTTTGAGGATGGAGTCCGCAGGAAAGCAGAGAGGGCCAAATTGTCTGGGGCATTTGAAAGAGTTCCAGGAGGCAGTGAGAACCAGCATCACTTTTCCCCGCTGGCACCTTTGCTGTGGCAGCAAACCTGGACGTTTGTCTTTTTTGCTCCGGAGGCTGCCGAAAGCGAAAACAGGTGCTTTTGAGGATGGAGTCCGCAGGAAAGCAGAGAGGGCCAAATTGTCTGGGGCATTTGAAAGGGTTCCAGGAGGCAGTGAGAACCAGCATTACTTTTCCCGGCTGGCACCTTTGCTGTGGCAGCAAAAGCTGGACGTTTGTCTTTTTTGCTCCGGAGGCTGCCGAAAGCGAAAAAAGGTGCTTTTGAGGATGGAGTCCGCAGGAAAGCAGAGAGTGTCAAATTGTCTGTGGCATTTGAAGAGGTTCCAGGAGGCAGTGAGGACCAGCATCACTTTTCCCGGCTGGCACCTTTGCTGTGGCAGCAAAAGCTGGACGTTTGTCTTTTTACCACCGGAGGGCGCCGAAAGTGAAAAAAGGCGCTTTTGAGGATAGAGTCCGCAGGAAAGCAGAGAGGGCCAAATTGTCTGTGGCATTTGAAGAGGTTCCAGGAGGCAGTGAGAACCAGCATTACTTTTCGCCGCTGGCACCTTTGCTGTGGCAGCAAAACCTGGACGTTTGTCTTTTTTGCTCCGGAGGTTGCCGAAAGCGAAAACAGGTGCTTTTGAGGATGGAGTCCGCAGGAAAGCAGAGAGGGCCAAATTGTCTGTGGCATTTGAAAGAGTTCCAGGAGGCAGGGAGAACCAGCATTACTTTTCCCCGCTGGCACCTTTGCTGTGGCAGCAAAAGCTGGACGTTTGTCTTTTTTGCTCCGGAGGCTGCCGAAAGCGAAAACAGGTGCTTTTGAGGATGGAGTCCGCAGGAAAGCAGAGAGGGCCAAATTGTGTGGGGCATTTGAAAGGTTTCCAGGAGGCAGTGAGAACCAGCATTACTTTTCCCCGCTGGCACATTTGCTGTGGCAGCAAAAGCTGGACGTTTGTCTTTTTTGCTCCGGAGGTTGCCGAAAGCGAAAAAAGGTGCTTTTGAGGATGGAGTCCCCAGGAAAGCAGAGAGGGCCAAATTGTCTGTGGCATTTGAAGAGGTTCCAGGAGGCAATGAGGACCAGCATCACTTTTCCCCGCTGGCACCTTTGCTGTGGCAGCAAAAGCAGGACGTTTGTCTTTTTACCACCGGAGGGCGCCGAAAGTGAAAAAAGGCGCTTTTGAGGATGGAGTCCGCAGGAAAGCAGAGAGGGCCAAATGGTCTGGGGCATTTGAAAGGGTTCCATGAGGAAGTGAGAACTAGCATTACTTTTCCCGACTGGCACCTTTGCTGTGGCAGCAAAAGCTGGACGTTTGTCTTTTTTGCTCCTGAGGATGCCGAAAGCGAAAACAGGTGCTTTTGAGGATGGAGTCCACAGGAAAGCAGAGAGGGCCAAATTGTCTTTGGTATTTGAAAGAGTTCCAGGAGGCAGTGAGAACCAGCATTACTTTTCCCGGCAGGCACTTTTGCTGTGGCAGCAAAAGCTGGACGTTTGTCTTTTTTGCTCCGGAGGCTGCCGAAAGCGAAAACAGGTGCTTTTGAGGATGGAGTCCGCAGGAAAGCAGAGAGGGCCAAATTGTCTGTGGCATTTGAAAGGGTTCCAGGAGGCAGTGAGAACCAGCATTACTTTTCCAGGCTGGCACCTTTGCTGTGGCAGCAAAAGCTGGACGTTTGTGTTTTTTGCTCCGGAGGCTGCCGAAAGCGAAAACAGGTGCTTTTGAGGATGGAGTCCGCAGGAAAGCAGAGAGGGCCAAATAGTCTGTGGCATTTGAAAGAGTTCCAGGAGGCCGTGAGAACCAGCATTACTTTTCCCCGCTGGCACCTTTGCTGTGGCAGCAAAAGCTGGACGTTTGTCTTTTTTGCTCCTGAGGATGCCGAAAGCGAAAACAGGTGCTTTTGAGGATGGAGTCCGCAGGAAAGCAGAGAGGGCCAAATTGTCTGTGGCATTTGAAGAGGTTCCAGGAGGCAGTGAGAACCAGCATTACTTTTCCCCGCTGGCGCCTTTGCTGTGGCAGCAAAAGCTGGACGTTTGTCTTTTTACCACCGGAGGGCGCCGAAAGTGAAAAAAGGCGCTTTTGAGGATGGAGTCCGCAGGAAAGCAGAGAGGGCCAAATGGTCTGGGGCATTTGAAGGGGTTCCAGGAGGCAGTGAGAACCAGCATTACTTTTCCCGGCTGGCACCTTTGCTGTGGCAGCAAAAGCTGGACGTTTGTCTTTTTTGCTCCGGAGGTTGCCGAAAGCGAAAATAGGTGCTTTTGAAAATGGAGTCCGCAGGAAAGCAGAGAGGGCCAAATTGTCTGGGGCATTTGAAGAGGTTCCAGGAGGCAGTGAGAACCAGCATTACTTTTCCCGGCTGGCACCTTTGCTGTGGCAGCAAAAGCTGGACGTTTGTCTTTTTTGTTCTGGAGGCTGCCGAAAGCGAAAACAGGTGCTTTTGAGGATGGAGTCAGCAGGAAAGTAGAGAGGGCAAAATTGTCTGTGGCATTTGAAAGGGTTCCAGGAGGCAGTGAGACCCAGCATTACTTTTCCCGGCTGGCACCTTTTCTATGGCAGCAAAAGCTGGACGTTTGTCTTTTTTGCTCCGGAGGTTGCCGAAAGCGAAAACAGGTGCTTTTGAGGATGGAGTCCGCAGGAAAGCAGAGAGGGCCAAATTGTCTGGGGCATTTGAAAGGGTTCCAGGAGGCAGTGAGAACCAGCATTACTTTTCCCCGCTGGCACCTTTGCTGTGGCAGCAAAAGCTGGACGTTTGTGTTTTTTGTTCTGGAGGCTTTCGAAAGCGAAAAAAGGTGCTTTTGAGGATGGAGTCTGCAGGAAAGTAGAGAGGGCCAAATTGTCTGGGGCATTTGAAAGGGTTCCAGGAGGCAGTGAGAACCAGCATTACTTTTCCCGGCTGGCACCTTTGCTGTGGCAGCAAAAGCTGGACGTTTGTCTTTTTTGCTCCGGAGGTTGCCGAAAGCGAAAAAAGGTGCTTTTGAGGATGGAGTCCACAGGAAAGCAGAGAGGGCCAAATTGTCTGTGGCATTTGAAGAGGTTCCAGGAGGCAATGAGGACCAGCATCACTTTTCCCGGCTGGCACCTTTGCTGTGGCAGCAAAAGCAGGACGTTTGTCTTTTTACCACCGGAGGGCGCCGAAAGTGAAAAAAGGCGCTTTTGAGGATGGAGTCCGCAGGAAAGCAGAGAGGGCCAAATGGTCTGGGGCATTTGAAAGGGTTCCATGAGGAAGTGAGAACTAGCATTACTTTTCCCGGCTGGCACCTTTGCTGTGGCAGCAAAAGCTGGACGTTTGTCTTTTTTGCTCCTGAGGATGCCGAAAGCGAAAACAGGTGCTTTTGAGGATGGAGTCCACAGGAAAGCAGAGAGGGCCAAATTGTCTTTGGTATTTGAAAGAGTTCCAGGAGGCAGTGAGAACCAGCATTACTTTTCCCGGCAGGCACTTTTGCTGTGGCAGGAAAACCTGGACGTTTGTCTTTTTTGCTCCGGAGGCTGCCGAAAGCGAAAACAGGTGCTTTTGAGGATGGAGTCCGCAGGAAAGCAGAGAGGGCCAAATTGTCTGTGGCATTTGAAGAGGTTCCAGGAGGCAGTGAGAACCAGCATTACTTTTCCCCGCTGGCGCCTTTGCTGTGGCAGCAAAAGCTGGACGTTTGTCTTTTTACCACCGGAGGGCGCCGAAATTGAAAAAAGGCGCTTTTCAGGATGGAGTCCGCAGGAAAGCAGAGAGGGCCAAATGGTCTGGGGCATTTGAAGGGGTTCCAGGAGGCAGTGAGAACCAGCATTACTTTTCCCGGCTGGCACCTTTGCTGTGGCAGCAAAAGCTGGACATTTGTCTTTTTTGCTCCGGAGGTTGCCGAAACCGAAAATAGGTGCTTTTGAAAATGGAGTCCGCAGGAAAGCAGAGAGGGCCAAATTGTCTGGGGCATTTGAAGAGGTTCCAGGAGGCAGTGAGACCCAGCATTACTTTTCCTGGCTGGCACCTTTGCTATGGCAGCAAAAGCTGGACGTTTGTCTTTTTTGCTCCGGAGGCTGCTGAAAGCGAAAACAGGTGCTTTTGAGGATGGAGTCCGCAGGAAAGCAGAGAGGGCCAAATTGTCTGGGGCATTTGAAAGGGTTCCAGGCGGCAGTGAGAACCAGCATTACTTTTCCCCGCTGGCACCTTTGCTGTGGCAGCAAAAGCTGGACGTTTGTGTTTTTTGTTCTGGAGGCTTTCGAAAGCGAAAAAAGGTGCTTTTGAGGATGGAGTCTGCAGGAAAGTAGAGAGGGCCAAATTGTCTGTGGCATTTGAAAGGGTTCCAGGAGGCAGTGAGAACCAGCATTACTTTTGCCCGCTGGCACCTTTGCTGTGGCAGCAAAAGCTGGACGTTTGTCGTTTTTGCTCCGGAGGCTGCTGCAAGCGAAAACAGGTGCTTTTGAGGATGGAGTCCGCAGGAAAGCAGAGAGGGCCAAATTGTCTGGGGCATTTGAAAGGGTTCCAGGACGCAGTGAGAACCAGCATTACTTTTCCCCGCTGGCACCTTTGCTGTGGCAGCAAAACCTGGACGTTTGTCTTTTTTGCTCCGGAGGCTGCCGAAAGCGAAAACAGGTGCTTTTGAGGATGGAGTCCGCAGGAAAGCAGAGAGGGCCAAATTGTCTGTGGCATTTGAAAGGGTTCCAGGAGGCAGTGAGAACCAGCATTACTTTTCCAGGCTGGCACCTTTGCTGTGGCAGCAAAAGCTGGACGTTTGTCTTTTTTGCTCCGGAGGCTGCCGAAAGCGAAAACAGGTGCTTTTGAGGATGGAGTCTGCAGGAAAGCAGAGAGGGCCAAATAGTCTGTGGCATTTGAAAGAGTTCCAGGAGGCCGTGAGAACCAGCATTACTTTTCCCCGCTGGCACCTTTGCTGTGGCAGCAAAACCTGGACGTTTGTCTTTTTTGCTCCGGAGGCTGCCGAAAGCGAAAACAGGTGCTTTTGAGGATGGAGTCCGCAGGAAAGCAGAGAGGGCCAAATTGTCTGTGGCATTTGAAGAGGTTCCAGGAGGCAGTGAGAACCAGCATTACTTTTCCCCGCTGGCGCCTTTGCTGTGGCAGCAAAAGCTGGACGTTTGTCTTTTTACCACCGGAGGGCGCCGAAAGTGAAAAAAGGCGCTTTTGAGGATGGAGTCCGCAGGAAAGCAGAGAGGGCCAAATGGTCTGGGGCATTTGAAGGGGTTCCAGGAGGCAGTGAGAACCAGCATTACTTTTCCCGGCTGGCACCTTTGCTGTGGCAGCAAAAGCTGGACGTTTGTCTTTTTTGCTCCGGAGGTTGCCGAAAGCGAAAATAGGTGCTTTTGAAAATGGAGTCCGCAGGAAAGTAGAGAGGGCCAAATTGTCTGGGGCATTTGAAAGGGTTCCAGGAGGCAGTGAGAACCAGCATTACTTTTCCCCGCTGGCACCTTTGCTGTGGCAGCAAAAGCTGGACGTTTGTCTTTTTTGCTCCGGAGGCTGCCGAAAGCGAAAACAGGTGCTTTTGAGGATGGAGTCCGCAGGAAAGCAGAGAGGGCCAAATTGTCTGGGGCATTTGAAAGGTTTCCAGGAGGCAGTGAGAACCAGCATTACTTTTGCCCGCTGGCACCTTTGCTGTGGCAGCAAAAGCTGGACGTTTGTCTTTTTTGCTCCGGAGGTTGCCGAAAGCGAAAAAAGGTGCTTTTGAGGATGGAGTCCACAGGAAAGCAGAGAGGGCCAAATTGTCTGTGGCATTTGAAGAGGTTCCAGGAGGCAATGAGGACCAGCATCACTTTTCCCGGCTGGCACCTTTGCTGTGGCAGCAAAAGCAGGACGTTTGTCTTTTTACCACCGGAGGGCGCCGAAAGTGAAAAAAGGCGCTTTTGAGGATGGAGTCTGCAGGAAAGCAGAGAGGGCCAAATGGTCTGGGGCATTTGAAAGGGTTCCATGAGGAAGTGAGAACTAGCATTACTTTTCCCGGCTGGCACCTTTGCTGTGGCAGCAAAAGCTGGACGTTTGTCTTTTTTGCTCCTGAGGATGCCGAAAGCGACAACAGGTGCTTTTGAGGATGGAGTCCGCAGGAAAGAAGAGAGTGCCAAATTGTCTGGGGCATTTGAAGAGGTTCCAGGAGGCAGTGAGACCCAGCATTACTTTTCCTGGCTGGCACCTTTGCTATGGCAGCAAAAGCTGGACGTTTGTCTTTTTTGCTCCGGAGGCTGCTGAAAGCGAAAACAGGTGCTTTTGAGGATGGAGTCCGCAGGAAAGCAGAGAGGGCCAAATTGTCTGGGGCATTTGAAAGGGTTCCAGGCGGCAGTGAGAACCAGCATTACTTTTCGCCGCTGTCACCTTTGCTGTGGCAGCAAAAGCTGGACGTTTGTGTTTTTTGTTCTGGAGGCTTTCGAAAGCGAAAACAGGTGCTTTTGAGGATGGAGTCTGCAGGAAAGTAGAGAGGGCCAAATTGTCTGTGGCATTTGAAAGGGTTCCAGGAGGCAGTGAGAACCAGCATTACTTTTCCCGGCTGGCACCTTTGCTGTGGCAGCAAAAGCTGGACGTTTGTCGTTTTTGCTCCGGAGGCTGCTGCAAGCGAAAACAGGTGCTTTTGAGGATGGAGTCCGCAGGAAAGCAGAGAGGGCCAAATTGTCTGGGGCATTTGAAAGAGTTCCAGGAGGCAGTGAGAACCAGCATTACTTTTCCCCGCTGGCACCTTTGCTGTGGCAGCAAAACCTGGACGTTTGTCTTTTTTGCTCCGGAGGCTGCCGAAAGCGAAAACAGGTGCTTTTGAGGATGGAGTCCGCAGGAAAGCAGAGAGGGCCAAATTGTCTGTGGCATTTGAAAGGGTTCCAGGAGGCAGTGAGAACCAGCATTACTTTTGCCCGCTGGCACCTTTGCTGTGGCAGCAAAAGCTGGACGTTTGTCTTTTTTGCTCCGGAGGTTGCCGAAAGCGAAAAAAGGTGCTTTTGAGGATGGAGTCCACAGGAAAGCAGAGAGGGCCAAATTGTCTGTGGCATTTGAAGAGGTTCCAGGAGGCAATGAGGACCAGCATCACTTTTCCCGGCTGGCACCTTTGCTGTGGCAGCAAAAGCAGGATGTTTGTCTTTTTACCACCGGAGGGCGCCGAAAGTGAAAAAAGGCGCTTTTGAGGATGGAGTCCGCAGGAAAGCAGAGAGGGCCAAATGGTCTGGGGCATTTGAAAGGGTTCCATGAGGAAGTGAGAACTAGCATTACTTTTCCCGGCTGGCACCTTTGCTGTGGCAGCAAAAGCTGGACGTTTGTCTTTTTTGCTCCTGAGGATGCCGAAAGCGAAAACAGGTGCTTTTGAGGATGGAGTCCACAGGAAAGCAGAGAGGGCCAAATTGTCTTTGGTATTTGAAAGAGTTCCAGGAGGCAGTGAGAACCAGCATTACTTTTCCCGGCAGGCACTTTTGCTGTGGCAGGAAAACCTGGACGTTTGTCTTTTTTGCTCCGGAGGCTGCCGAAAGCGAAAACAGGTGCTTTTGAGGATGGAGTCCGCAGGAAAGCAGAGAGGGCCAAATTGTCTGGGGCATTTGAAAGGGTTCCAGGAGGCAGTGAGAACCAGCATTACTTTTCCAGGCTGGCACCTTTGCTGTGGCAGCAAAAGCTGGACGTTTGTCTTTTTTGCTCCGGAGGCTGCCGAAAGCGAAAACAGGTGCTTTTGAGGATGGAGTCTGCAGGAAAGCAGAGAGGGCCAAATAGTCTGTGGCATTTGAAAGAGTTCCAGGAGGCCGTGAGAACCAGCATTACTTTTCCCCGCTGGCACCTTTGCTGTGGCAGCAAAACCTGGACGTTTGTCTTTTTTGCTCCGGAGGCTGCCGAAAGCGAAAACAGGTGCTTTTGAGGATTGAGTCCGCAGGAAAGCAGAGAGGGCCAAATTGTGTGTGGAATTTGAAGAGGTTCCAGGAGGCAGTGAGAACCAGCATTACTTTTCCCCGCTGGCGCCTTTGCTGTGGCAGCAAAAGCTGGACGTTTGTCTTTTTACCACCGGAGGGCGCCGAAAGTGAAAAAAGGCGCTTTTGAGGATGGAGTCCGCAGGAAAGCAGAGAGGGCCAAATGGTCTGGGGCATTTGAAGGGGTTCCAGGAGGCAGTGAGAACCAGCATTACTTTTCCCGGCTGGCACCTTTGCTGTGGCAGCAAAAGCTGGACGTTTGTCTTTTTTGCTCCGGAGGTTGCCGAAAGCGAAAATAGGTGCTTTTGAAAATGGAGTCCGCAGGAAAGCAGAGAGGGCCAAATTGTCTGGGGCATTTGAAGAGGTTCCAGGAGGCAGTGAGAACCAGCATTACTTTTCCCCGCTGGCGCCTTTGCTGTGGCAGCAAAAGCTGGACGTTTGTCTTTTTACCACCGGAGGGCGCCGAAAGTGAAAAAAGGCGCTTTTGAGGATGGAGTCCGCAGGAAAGCAGAGAGGGCCAAATGGTCTGGGGCATTTGAAGGGGTTCCAGGAGGCAGTGAGAACCAGCATTACTTTTCCCGGCTGGCACCTTTGCTGTGGCAGCAAAAGCTGGACGTTTGTCTTTTTTGCTCCGGAGGTTGCCGAAAGCGAAAATAGGTGCTTTTGAAAATGGAGTCCGCAGGAAAGCAGAGAGGGCCAAATTGTCTGGGGCATTTGAAGAGGTTCCAGGAGGCAGTGAGAACCAGCATTACTTTTCCCGGCTGGCACCTTTGCTGTGGCAGCAAAAGCTGGACGTTTGTCTTTTTTGTTCTGGAGGCTGCCGAAAGCGAAAACAGGTGCTTTTGAGGATGGAGTCAGCAGGAAAGTAGAGAGGGCCAAATTGTCTGTGGCATTTGAAAGGGTTCCAGGAGGCAGTGAGACCCAGCATTACTTTTCCCGGCTGGCACCTTTTCTATGGCAGCAAAAGCTGGACGTTTGTCTTTTTTGCTCCGGAGGTTGCCGAAAGCGAAAACAGGTGCTTTTGAGGATGGAGTCCGCAGGAAAGCAGAGAGGGCCAAATTGTCTGGGGCATTTGAAAGGGTTCCAGGAGGCAGTGAGAACCAGCATTACTTTTCCCCGCTGGCACCTTTGCTGTGGCAGCAAAAGCTGGACGTTTGTGTTTTTTGTTCTGGAGGCTTTCGAAAGCGAAAAAAGGTGCTTTTGAGGATGGAGTCTGCAGGAAAGTAGAGAGGGCCAAATTGTCTGTGGCATTTGAAAGGGTTCCAGGAGGCAGTGAGAACCAGCATTACTTTTCCCGGCTGGCACCTTTGCTGTGGCAGCAAAAGCTGGACGTTTGTCTTTTTTGCTCCGGAGGTTGCCGAAAGCGAAAAAAGGTGCTTTTGAGGATGGAGTCCGCAGGAAAGCAGAGAGGGCCAAATTGTCTGTGGCATTTGAAGAGGTTCCAGGAGGCAATGAGGACCAGCATCACTTTTCCCGGCTGGCACCTTTGCTGTGGCAGCAAAAGCAGGACGTTTGTTTTTTTACCACCGGAGGGCGCCGAAAGTGAAAAAAGGCGCTTTTGAGGATGGAGTCCGCAGGAAAGCAGAGAGGGCCAAATGGTCTGGGGCATTTGAAAGGGTTCCATGAGGAAGTGAGAACTAGCATTACTTTTCCCGGCTGGCACCTTTGCTGTGGCAGCAAAAGCTGGACGTTTGTCTTTTTTGCTCCTGAGGATGCCGAAAGCGAAAACAGGTGCTTTTGAGGATGGAGTCCACAGGAAAGCAGAGAGGGCCAAATTGTCTTTGGTATTTGAAAAAGTTCCAGAGGCAGTGAGAACCAGCATTACTTTTCCCGGCAGGCACTTTTGCTGTGGCAGGAAAACCTGGACGTTTGTCTTTTTTGCTCCGGAGGCTGCCGAAAGCGAAAACAGGTGCTTTTGAGGATGGAGTCCGCAGGAAAGCAGAGAGGGCCAAATTGTCTGTGGCATTTGAAGAGGTTCCAGGAGGCAGTGAGAACCAGCATTACTTTTCCCCGCTGGCGCCTTTGCTGTGGCAGCAAAAGCTGGACGTTTGTCTTTTTACCACCGGAGGGCGCCGAAAGTGAAAAAAGGCGCTTTTGAGGATGGAGTCCGCAGGAAAGCAGAGAGGGCCAAATGGTCTGGGGCATTTGAAGGGGTTCCAGGAGGCAGTGAGAACCAGCATTACTTTTCCCGGCTGGCACCTTTGCTGTGGCAGCAAAAGCTGGACATTTGTCTTTTTTGCTCCGGAGGTTGCCGAAAGCGAAAATAGGTGCTTTTGAAAATGGAGTCCGCAGGAAAGCAGAGAGGGCCAAATTGTCTGGGGCATTTGAAGAGGTTCCAGGAGGCAGTGAGACCCAGCATTACTTTTCCTGGCTGGCACCTTTGCTATGGCAGCAAAAGCTGGACGTTTGTCTTTTTTGCTCCGGAGGCTGCTGAAAGCGAAAACAGGTGCTTTTGAGGATGGAGTCCGCAGGAAAGCAGAGAGGGCCAAATTGTCTGGGGCATTTGAAAGGGTTCCAGGCAGCAGTGAGAACCAGCATTACTTTTCGCCGCTGGCACCTTTGCTGTGGCAGCAAAAGCTGGACGTTTGTGTTTTTTGTTCTGGAGGCTTTCGAAAGCGAAAACAGGTGCTTTTGAGGATGGAGTCTGCAGGAAAGTAGAGAGGGCCAAATTGTCTGTGGCATTTGAAAGGGTTCCAGGAGGCAGTGAGAACCAGCATTACTTTTCCCGGCTGGCACCTTTGCTGTGGCAGCAAAAGCTGGACGTTTGTCGTTTTTGCTCCGGAGGCTGCTGCAAGCGAAAACAGGTGCTTTTGAGGATGGAGTCCGCAGGAAAGCAGAGAGGGCCAAATTGTCTGGGGCATTTGAAAGAGTTCCAGGAGGCAGTGAGAACCAGCATTACTTTTCCCCGCTGGCACCTTTGCTGTGGCAGCAAAACCTGGACGTTTGTCTTTTTTGCTCCGGAGGCTGCCGAAAGCGAAAACAGGTGCTTTTGAGGATGGAGTCCGCAGGAAAGCAGAGAGGGCCAAATTGTCTGTGGCATTTGAAAGGGTTCCAGGAGGCAGTGAGAACCAGCATTACTTTTGCCCGCTGGCACCTTTGCTGTGGCAGCAAAAGCTGGACGTTTGTCTTTTTTGCTCCGGAGGTTGCCGAAAGCGAAAAAAGGTGCTTTTGAGGATGGAGTCCACAGGAAAGCAGAGAGGGCCAAATTGTCTGTGGCATTTGAAGAGGTTCCAGGAGGCAATGAGGACCAGCATCACTTTTCCCGGCTGGCACCTTTGCTGTGGCAGCAAAAGCAGGACGTTTGTCTTTTTACCACCGGAGGGCGCCGAAAGTGAAAAAAGGCGCTTTTGAGGATGGAGTCCGCAGGAAAGCAGAGAGGGCCAAATGGTCTGGGGCATTTGAAAGGGTTCCATGAGGAAGTGAGAACTAGCATTACTTTTCCCGGCTGGCACCTTTGCTGTGGCAGCAAAAGCTGGACGTTTGTCTTTTTTGCTCCTGAGGATGCCGAAAGCGAAAACAGGTGCTTTTGAGGATGGAGTCCACAGGAAAGCAGAGAGGGCCAAATTGTCTTTGGTATTTGAAAGAGTTCCAGGAGGCAGTGAGAACCAGCATTACTTTTCCCGGCAGGCACTTTTGCTGTGGCAGGAAAACCTGGACGTTTGTCTTTTTTGCTCCGGAGGCTGCCGAAAGCGAAAACAGGTGCTTTTGAGGATGGAGTCCGCAGGAAAGCAGAGAGGGCCAAATTGTCTGGGGCATTTGAAAGGGTTCCAGGAGGCAGTGAGAACCAGCATTACTTTTCCAGGCTGGCACCTTTGCTGTGGCAGCAAAAGCTGGACGTTTGTCTTTTTTGCTCCGGAGGCTGCCGAAAGCGAAAACAGGTGCTTTTGAGGATGGAGTCTGCAGGAAAGCAGAGAGGGCCAAATAGTCTGTGGCATTTGAAAGAGTTCCAGGAGGCCGTGAGAACCAGCATTACTTTTCCCCGCTGGCACCTTTGCTGTGGCAGCAAAACCTGGACGTTTGTCTTTTTTGCTCCGGAGGCTGCCGAAAGCGAAAACAGGTGCTTTTGAGGATGGAGTCCGCAGGAAAGCAGAGAGGGCCAAATTGTGTGTGGAATTTGAAGAGGTTCCAGGAGGCAGTGAGAACCAGCATTACTTTTCCCCGCTGGCGCCTTTGCTGTGGCAGCAAAAGCTGGACGTTTGTCTTTTTACCACCGGAGGGCGCCGAAAGTGAAAAAAGGCGCTTTTGAGGATGGAGTCCGCAGGAAAGCAGAGAGGGCCAAATGGTCTGGGGCATTTGAAGGGGTTCCAGGAGGCAGTGAGAACCAGCATTACTTTTCCCGGCTGGCACCTTTGCTGTGGCAGCAAAAGCTGGACGTTTGTCTTTTTTGCTCCGGAGGTTGCCGAAAGCGAAAATAGGTGCTTTTGAAAATGGAGTCCGCAGGAAAGCAGAGAGGGCCAAATTGTCTGGGGCATTTGAAGAGGTTCCAGGAGGCAGTGAGAACCAGCATTACTTTTCCCCGCTGGCGCCTTTGCTGTGGCAGCAAAAGCTGGACGTTTGTCTTTTTACCACCGGAGGGCGCCGAAAGTGAAAAAAGGCGCTTTTGAGGATGGAGTCCGCAGGAAAGCAGAGAGGGCCAAATGGTCTGGGGCATTTGAAGGGGTTCCAGGAGGCAGTGAGAACCAGCATTACTTTTCCCGGCTGGCACCTTTGCTGTGGCAGCAAAAGCTGGACGTTTGTCTTTTTTGCTCCGGAGGTTGCCGAAAGCGAAAATAGGTGCTTTTGAAAATGGAGTCCGCAGGAAAGCAGAGAGGGCCAAATTGTCTGGGGCATTTGAAGAGGTTCCAGGAGGCAGTGAGAACCAGCATTACTTTTCCCGGCTGGCACCTTTGCTGTGGCAGCAAAAGCTGGACGTTTGTCTTTTTTGTTCTGGAGGCTGCCGAAAGCGAAAACAGGTGCTTTTGAGGATGGAGTCAGCAGGAAAGTAGAGAGGGCCAAATTGTCTGTGGCATTTGAAAGGGTTCCAGGAGGCAGTGAGACCCAGCATTACTTTTCCCGGCTGGCACCTTTTCTATGGCAGCAAAAGCTGGACGTTTGTCTTTTTTGCTCCGGAGGTTGCCGAAAGCGAAAACAGGTGCTTTTGAGGATGGAGTCCGCAGGAAAGCAGAGAGGGCCAAATTGTCTGGGGCATTTGAAAGGGTTCCAGGAGGCAGTGAGAACCAGCATTACTTTTCCCCGCTGGCACCTTTGCTGTGGCAGCAAAAGCTGGACGTTTGTGTTTTTTGTTCTGGAGGCTTTCGAAAGCGAAAAAAGGTGCTTTTGAGGATGGAGTCTGCAGGAAAGTAGAGAGGGCCAAATTGTCTGTGGCATTTGAAAGGGTTCCAGGAGGCAGTGAGAACCAGCATTACTTTTCCCGGCTGGCACCTTTGCTGTGGCAGCAAAAGCTGGACGTTTGTCTTTTTTGCTCCGGAGGTTGCCGAAAGCGAAAAAAGGTGCTTTTGAGGATGGAGTCCGCAGGAAAGCAGAGAGGGCCAAATTGTCTGTGGCATTTGAAGAGGTTCCAGGAGGCAATGAGGACCAGCATCACTTTTCCCGGCTGGCACCTTTGCTGTGGCAGCAAAAGCAGGACGTTTGTTTTTTTACCACCGGAGGGCGCCGAAAGTGAAAAAAGGCGCTTTTGAGGATGGAGTCCGCAGGAAAAGCAGAGAGGGCCAAATGGTCTGGGGCATTTGAAAGGGTTCCATGAGGAAGTGAGAACTAGCATTACTTTTCCCGGCTGGCACCTTTGCTGTGGCAGCAAAAAGCTGGACGTTTGTCTTTTTTGCTCCTGAGGATGCCGAAAGCGAAAAACAGGTGCTTTTGAGGATGGAGTCCACAGGAAAGCAGAGAGGGCCAAATTGTCTTTGGTATTTGAAAAAGTTCCAGAGGCAGTGAGAACCAGCATTACTTTTCCCGGCAGGCACTTTTGCTGTGGCAGGAAAACCTGGACGTTTGTCTTTTTTGCTCCGGAGGCGCCGAAAGCGAAAACAGGTGCTTTTGAGGATGGAGTCGCAGGAAAGCAGAGAGGGCCAAATTGTCCTGTGGCATTTGAAGAGGTTTCCAGGAGGCAGTGAGAACCAGCATTACTTTTCCCCGCTGGCGCCTTTGCTGTGGCAGCAAAAGCTGGACGTTTGTCTTTTTACCACCGGAGGGCGCCGAAAGTGAAAAAAGGTGCTTTTGAGGATGGAAGTCCGCAGGAAAGCCAGAGAGGGCCAAATGGTCTGTGGCATTTGAAGAGGGTTCCAGGAGGCAGTGAGAACCAGCATTAACTTTTTCCCCGGCTGGCACCTTTGCAGTGGCAGCAAAAGCTGGACGTTTTGTCTTTTTTGCTCTGGAGGCTGCCGAAAGCGAAAAGAGGTGCTTTTGAGGATGGAGTCCGCAGGAAAGCAGAGAGGGCCAAATGGTCTGGGGCATTTGAAAGGGTTCCAGGACGCAGTGAGAACCAGCATTACTTTTCCCGGCTGGCACCTTTGCTGTGGCAGCAAAAGCTGGACGTTTGTCTTTTTTGCTCCGGAGGCTGCCGAAAGCGAAAACAGCTGCTTTTGAGGATGGAGTCCGCAGGAAAGTAGAGAGGGCCAAATTGTCTGTGGCATTTGAAAGGGTTCCAGGAGGCAGTGAGAACCAGCATTACTTTTCCCCGCTGGCACCTTTGCTGTGGCAGCAAAACCTGGACGTTTGTCTTTTTTGCTCCGGAGGTTGCCGAAAGCGAAAACAGGTACTTTGTGGATGGAGTCCGCAGGAAAGCAGAGAGGGCCAAATTGTCTGTGGCATTTGAAGAGGTTCCAGGACGCAGTGAGAACCAGCATTACTTTTCCTAGCTGGCACCTTTTGCTGTGGCAGCAAAACCTGGACGTTTGTCTTTTTTGCTCTGGAGGTTGCTGAAAGCGAAAACAGGTGCTTTGAGGATGGAGTCCGCAGGAAAGCAGAGAGGGCCAAATTGTCTGGGGCATTTGAAAGGTTTTCCAGGAGGCAGTGAGAACCAGCATTACTTTTGCCCGCTGGCACCTTTGCTGTGGCAGGAAAACCTGGACGTTTGTCTTTATTGTTACTGAGGTGCCGAAAGCGAAAACAGGTGCTTTTGAGGATGGAGTCCGCAGGAAAGCAGAGAGGGCCAAATTGTCTGTGGCATTTGAAGAGGTTCCAGGAGGCAATGAGGACCAGCATCACTTTTCTCGCTGGCACCTTTGCTGTGGCAGCAAAAAGGTGGACGTTTGTCTTTTTTGCTCTGGAGGCTGCCGAAGCGAAAACAGGTGCTTTTGAGGATGGAGTCCGCAGGAAAGCAGAGAGGGCCAAATAGTCTGGGGCATTTGAAAGGGTTCCAGGAGGCAGTGAGAACCAGCATTACTTTCCCCGCTGGCACCTCTGCTGTGGCAGCAAAAGCTGGACGTTTGTCTTTTTTTGCTCCTGAGGATGCCGAAAGCGAAAACAGGTGCTTTTGAGGATGGAGTCCGCAGGAAAGCAGAGAGGGCCAAATTGTCTGGGGCATTTGAAAGAGTTCCAGGAGGCAGTGAGAACCAGCATTACTTTTGCCCGCTGGCACCTTTGCTGCGGCAGCAAAGCTGGACATTTGTCTTTTTTGCTCCTGAGGTTGCCGAAAGCGAAAACAGGTGCTTTTGAGGATGGAGTCCGCAGGAAAGCAGAGAGGGCCAAATTGTCTGTGGCTTTTGAAGAGGTTCCAGGAAGCAATGAGGACCAGCATTACTTTTCCCCGCTGGCACCTTTGCTGTGGCAGCAAAAGCTGGACGTTTGTCTTTTTTGCTCTGGAGGCTGCCGAAAGCGAAAACAGGTGCTTTTGAGGATGGAGTCCGCAGGAAAGCAGAGAGGGCCAAATTGTCTGGGGCATTTGAAAGGGTTCCAGGAGGCAGTGAGAACCAGCATTACTTTTGCCCGCTGGCACCTTTGCTGTGGCAGCAAAAGGTGGACGTTTGTCTTTTTTGCTCCTGAGGTTGCCGAAAGCGAAAACAGGTGCTTTTGAGGATGGAGTCCGCAGGAAAGCAGAGAGGGCCAAATTGTCTGTGGCATTTGAAGAGGTTCCAGGAGGCAATGAGGACCAGCATTACTTTTCCCCGCTGGCACCTTTGCTGCGGCAGCAAAAGCTGGACGTTTGTCTTTTTTGCTCCGGAGGCTGCCGAAAGCGAAAACAGGTGCTTTTGAGGATGGAGTCCGCAGGAAAGCAGAGAGGGCCAAATTGTCTGTGGCATTTGAAGAGGTTCCAGGAGGCAGTGAGAACCAGCATTACTTTTCCCCGCTGGCACCTTTGCTGTGGCAGCAAAAGCTGGACGTTTGTCGTTTTTGCTCCGGAGGCTGCCGAAAGCGAAAACAGGTGCTTTTGAGGATGGAGTCCGCAGGAAAGCAGAGAGGGCCAAATAGTCTGGTGCATTTGAAAGGGTTCCAGGACGCAGTGAGAACCAGCATTACTTTTCCCGGCTGGCACCTTTGCTGTGGCAGCAAAAGCTGGACGTTTGTCTTTTTTGCTCCGGAGGTTGCCGAAAGCGAAAACAGGTGCTTTTGAGGATGGAGTCCGCAGGAAAGCAGAGAGGGCCAAATTGTCTGGGGCATTTGAAAGAGTTCTAGGAGGTAGTGAGAACCAGCATTACTTTTCCCCGCTGGCACCTTTGCTGTGGCAGCAAAAGCTGGACGTTTGTCTTTTTTGCTCTGGAGGCTGCCGAAAGCGAAAAGAGGTGCTTTTGAGGATGGAGTCCGCAGGAAAGCAGAGAGGGCCAAATTGTCTGGGGCATTTGAAAGAGTTCTAGGAGGTAGTGAGAACCAGCATTACTTTTCCCCGCTGGCACCTTTGCTGTGGGAGCAAAAGCTGGACGTTTGTCTTTTTTGCTCTGGAGGCTGCCGAAAGCGAAAACAGGTACTTTTGAGGATGGAGTCCGCAGGAAAGCAGAGAGGGCCAAATTGTCTGTGGCATTTGAAGAGGTTCCAGGACGCAGTGAGAACCAGCATTACTTTTCCTAGCTGGCACCTTTGCTGTGGCAGCAAAAGCTGGACGTTTGTCTTTTTTGCTCCTGAGGCTGCCGAAAGCGAAAACAGGTGCTTTTGAGGATGGAGTCCGCAGGAAAGCAGAGAGGGCCAAATAGTCTGGGGCATTTGAAAGGGTTCCAGGACGCAGTGAGAACCAGCATTACTTTTCCCCGCTGGCACCTTTGCTGTGGCAGCAAAAGCTGGACGTTTGTCTTTTTTGCTCTGGAGGATGCCGAAAGCGAAAACAGGTGCTTTTGAGGATGGAGTCCGCAGGAAAGCAGAGAGGGCCAAATGGTCTGGGGCATTTGAAAGGGTTCCAGGACGCAGTGAGAACCAGCATTACTTTTCCCGGCTGGCACCTTTGCTGTGGCAGCAAAAGCTGGACGTTTGTCTTTTTTGCTCCGGAGGCTGCCGAAAGCGAAAACAGGTGCTTTTGAGGATGGAGTCCGCAGGAAAGTAGAGAGGGCCAAATTGTCTGTGGCATTTGAAAGGGTTCCAGGAGGCAGTGAGAACCAGCATTAATTTTCCCCGCTGGCACCTTTGCTGTGGCAGCAAAACCTGGACGTTTGTCTTTTTTGCTCCGGAGGTTGCCGAAAGCGAAAACAGGTACTTTTGTGGATGGAGTCCGCAGGAAAGCAGAGAGGGCCAAATTGTCTGTGGCATTTGAAGAGGTTCCAGGACGCAGTGAGAACCAGCATTACTTTTCCTAGCTGGCACCTTTGCTGTGGCAGCAAAACCTGGACGTTTGTCTTTTTTGCTCTGGAGGCTGCTGAAAGCGAAAACAGGTGCTTTTGAGGATGGAGTCCGCAGGAAAGCAGAGAGGGCCAAATTGTCTGTGGCATTTGAAGAGGTTCCAGGAGGCAATGAGGACCAGCATCACTTTTCCTCGCTGGCACCTTTGCTGTGGCAGCAAAAGGTGGACGTTTGTCTTTTTTGCTCTGGAGGCTGCCGAAAGCGAAAACAGGTGCTTTTGAGGATGGAGTCCGCAGGAAAGCAGAGAGGGCCAAATTGTCTGGGGCATTTGAAAGGGTTCCAGGAGGCAGTGAGAACCAGCATTACTTTTCCCCGCTGGCACCTCTGCTGTGGCAGCAAAAGCTGGATGTTTGTCTTTTTTGCTCCTGAGGATGCCGAAAGCGAAAACAGGTGCTTTTGAGGATGGAGTCCGCAGGAAAGCAGAGAGGGCCAAATTGTCTGGGGCATTTGAAAGAGTTCCAGGAGGCAGTGAGAACCAGCATTACTTTTGCCCGCTGGCACCTTTGCTGCGGCAGCAAAAGCTGGACATTTGTCTTTTTTGCTCCTGAGGTTGCCGAAAGCGAAAACAGGTGCTTTTGAGGATGGAGTCCGCAGGAAAGCAGAGAGGGCCAAATTGTCTGTGGCTTTTTAAGAGGTTCCAGGAAGCAATGAGGACCAGCATTACTTTTCCCCGCTGGCACCTTTGCTGTGGCAGCAAAAGCTGGACGTTTGTCTTTTTTGCTCTGGAGGCTGCCGAAAGCGAAAACAGGTGCTTTTGAGGATGGAGTCCGCAGGAAAGCAGAGAGGGCCAAATTGTCTGGGGCATTTGAAAGGGTTCCAGGAGGCAGTGAGAACCAGCATTACTTTTCCCCGCTGGCACCTCTGCTGTGGCAGCAAAAGCTGGACGTTTGTCTTTTTTGCTCCTGAGGATGCCGAAAGCGAAAACAGGTGCTTTTGAGGATGGAGTCCGCAGGAAAGCAGAGAGGGCCAAATTGTCTGGGGCATTTGAAAGAGTTCCAGGAGGCAGTGAGAACCAGCATTACTTTTGCCCGCTGGCACCTTTGCTGTGGCAGCAAAAGCTGGACATTTGTCTTTTTTGCTCCTGAGGTTGCCGAAAGCGAAAACAGGTGCTTTTGAGGATGGAGTCCGCAGGAAAGCAGAGAGGGCCAAATTGTCTGTGGCTTTTGAAGAGGTTCCAGGAAGCAATGAGGACCAGCATTACTTTTCCCCGCTGGCACCTTTGCTGTGGCAGCAAAAGCTGGACGTTTGTCTTTTTTGCTCTGGAGGCTGCCGAAAGCGAAAACAGGTGCTTTTGAGGATGGAGTCCGCAGGAAAGCAGAGAGGGCCAAATTGTCTGGGGCATTTGAAAGGGTTCCAGGAGGCAGTGAGAACCAGCATTACTTTTGCCCGCTGGCACCTTTGCTGTGGCAGCAAAAGCTGGACGTTTGGCTTTTTTGCTCCTGAGGTTGCCGAAAGCGAAAACAGGTGCTTTTGAGGATGGAGTCCGCAGGAAAGCAGAGAGGGCCAAATTGTCTGTGGCATTTGAAGAGGTTCCAGGAGGCAATGAGGACCAGCATTACTTTTCCCCGCTGGCACCTTTGCTGCGGCAGCAAAAGCTGGACGTTTGTCTTTTTTGCTCCGGAGGCTGCCGAAAGCGAAAACAGGTGCTTTTGAGGATGGAGTCCGCAGGAAAGCAGAGAGGGCCAAATTGTCTGTGGCATTTGAAGAGGTTCCAGGAGGCAGTGAGAACCAGCATTACTTTTCCCCGCTGGCACCTTTGCTGTGGCAGCAAAAGCTGGACGTTTGTCGTTTTTGCTCCGGAGGCTGCCGAAAGCGAAAACAGGTGCTTTTGAGGATGGAGTCCGCAGGAAAGCAGAGAGGGCCAAATAGTCTGGTGCATTTGAAAGGGTTCCAGGACGCAGTGAGAACCAGCATTACTTTTCCCGGCTGGCACCTTTGCTGTGGCAGCAAAAGCTGGACGTTTGTCTTTTTTGCTCCGGAGGTTGCCGAAAGCGAAAACAGGTGCTTTTGAGGATGGAGTCCGCAGGAAAGCAGAGAGGGCCAAATTGTCTGGGGCATTTGAAAGAGTTCTAGGAGGTAGTGAGAACCAGCATTACTTTTCCCCGCTGGCACCTTTGCTGTGGCAGCAAAAGCTGGACGTTTGTCTTTTTTGCTCTGGAGGCTGCCGAAAGCGAAAAGAGGTGCTTTTGAGGATGGAGTCCGCAGGAAAGCAGAGAGGGCCAAATTGTCTGGGGCATTTGAAAGAGTTCTAGGAGGTAGTGAGAACCAGCATTACTTTTCCCCGCTGGCACCTTTGCTGTGGGAGCAAAAGCTGGACGTTTGTCTTTTTTGCTCTGGAGGCTGCCGAAAGCGAAAACAGGTACTTTTGAGGATGGAGTCCGCAGGAAAGCAGAGAGGGCCAAATTGTCTGTGGCATTTGAAGAGGTTCCAGGACGCAGTGAGAACCAGCATTACTTTTCCTAGCTGGCACCTTTGCTGTGGCAGCAAAAGCTGGACGTTTGTCTTTTTTGCTCGTGAGGCTGCCGAAAGCGAAAACAGGTGCTTTTGAGGATGGAGTCCGCAGGAAAGCAGAGAGGGCCAAATAGTCTGGGGCATTTGAAAGGGTTCCAGGACGCAGTGAGAACCAGCATTACTTTTCCCCGCTGGCACCTTTGCTGTGGCAGCAAAAGCTGGACGTTTGTCTTTTTTGCTCTGGAGGATGCCGAAAGCGAAAACAGGTGCTTTTGAGGATGGAGTCCGCAGGAAAGCAGAGAGGGCCAAATGGTCTGGGGCATTTGAAAGGGTTCCAGGACGCAGTGAGAACCAGCATTACTTTTCCCGGCTGGCACCTTTGCTGTGGCAGCAAAAGCTGGACGTTTGTCTTTTTTGCTCCGGAGGCTGCCGAAAGCGAAAACAGGTGCTTTTGAGGATGGAGTCCGCAGGAAAGTAGAGAGGGCCAAATTGTCTGTGGCATTTGAAAGGGTTCCAGGAGGCAGTGAGAACCAGCATTAATTTTCCCCGCTGGCACCTTTGCTGTGGCAGCAAAACCTGGACGTTTGTCTTTTTTGCTCCGGAGGTTGCCGAAAGCGAAAACAGGTACTTTTGTGGATGGAGTCCGCAGGAAAGCAGAGAGGGCCAAATTGTCTGTGGCATTTGAAGAGGTTCCAGGACGCAGTGAGAACCAGCATTACTTTTCCTAGCTGGCACCTTTGCTGTGGCAGCAAAACCTGGACGTTTGTCTTTTTTGCTCTGGAGGCTGCTGAAAGCGAAAACAGGTGCTTTTGAGGATGGAGTCCGCAGGAAAGCAGAGAGGGCCAAATTGTCTGTGGCATTTGAAGAGGTTCCAGGAGGCAATGAGGACCAGCATCACTTTTCCTCGCTGGCACCTTTGCTGTGGCAGCAAAAGGTGGACGTTTGTCTTTTTTGCTCTGGAGGCTGCCGAAAGCGAAAACAGGTGCTTTTGAGGATGGAGTCCGCAGGAAAGCAGAGAGGGCCAAATTGTCTGGGGCATTTGAAAGGGTTCCAGGAGGCAGTGAGAACCAGCATTACTTTTCCCCGCTGGCACCTCTGCTGTGGCAGCAAAAGCTGGATGTTTGTCTTTTTTGCTCCTGAGGATGCCGAAAGCGAAAACAGGTGCTTTTGAGGATGGAGTCCGCAGGAAAGCAGAGAGGGCCAAATTGTCTGGGGCATTTGAAAGAGTTCCAGGAGGCAGTGAGAACCAGCATTACTTTTGCCCGCTGGCACCTTTGCTGCGGCAGCAAAAGCTGGACATTTGTCTTTTTTGCTCCTGAGGTTGCCGAAAGCGAAAACAGGTGCTTTTGAGGATGGAGTCCGCAGGAAAGCAGAGAGGGCCAAATTGTCTGTGGCTTTTGAAGAGGTTCCAGGAAGCAATGAGGACCAGCATTACTTTTCCCCGCTGGCACCTTTGCTGTGGCAGCAAAAGCTGGACGTTTGTCTTTTTTGCTCTGGAGGCTGCCGAAAGCGAAAACAGGTGCTTTTGAGGATGGAGTCCGCAGGAAAGCAGAGAGGGCCAAATTGTCTGGGGCATTTGAAAGGGTTCCAGGAGGCAGTGAGAACCAGCATTACTTTTGCCCGCTGGCACCTTTGCTGTGGCAGCAAAAGCTGGACGTTTGTCTTTTTTGCTCCGGAGACTGCCGAAAGCGAAAACAGGTGCTTTTGAGGATGGAGTCCGCAGGAAAGTAGAGAGGGCCAAATTGTCTGTGGCATTTGAAAGGGTTCCAGGAGGCAGTGAGAACCAGCATTACTTTTCCCCGCTGGCACCTTTGCTGTGGCAGGAAAACCTGGACGTTTGTCTTTATTGTTACTGAGGTTGCCGAAAGCGAAAACAGGTGCTTTTGAGGATGGAGTCCGCAGGAAAGCAGAGAGGGCCAAATTGTCTGTGGCATTTGAAGGGGTTCCAGGAGGCAATGAGGACCAGCATCACTTTTCCCCGCTGGCACCTTTGCTGTGGCAGCAAAAGGTGGACGTTTGTCTTTTTTGCTCCTGAGGTTGCCGAAAGCGAAAACAGGTGCTTTTGAGGATGGAGTCCGCAGGAAAGCAGAGAGGGCCAAATTGTCTGTGGCATTTGAAGAGGTTCCAGGAGGCAATGAGGACCAGCATTACTTTTCCCCGCTGGCACCTTTGCTGCGGCAGCAAAAGCTGGACGTTTGTCTTTTTTGCTCCGGAGGCTGCCGAAAGCGAAAACAGGTGCTTTTGAGGATGGAGTCCGCAGGAAAGCAGAGAGGGCCAAATTGTCTGTGGCATTTGAAGAGGTTCCAGGAGGCAATGAGGACCAGCATTACTTTTCCCCGCTGGCACCTTTGCTGCGGCAGCAAAAGCTGGACGTTTGTCTTTTTTGCTCCGGAGACTGCCGAAAGCGAAAACAGGTGCTTTTGAGGATGGAGTCCGCAGGAAAGCAGAGAGGGCCAAATTGTCTGTGGCATTTGAAGAGGTTCCAGGAGGCAGTGAGAACCAGCATTACTTTTCCCTGCTGGCACCTTTGCTGTGGCAGCAAAAGCTGGACGTTTGTCGTTTTTGCTCCGGAGACTGCCGAAAGCGAAAACAGGTGCTTTTGAGGATGGAGTCCGCAGGAAAGCAGAGAGGGCCAAATAGTCTGGGGCATTTGAAAGGGTTCCAGGACGCAGTGAGAACCAGCATTACTTTTCCCGGCTGGCACCTTTGCTGTGGCAGCAAAAGCTGGACGTTTGTCTTTTTTGCTCCGGAGGTTGCCGAAAGCGAAAACAGGTGCTTTTGAGGATGGAGTCCGCAGGAAAGCAGAGAGGGCCAAATTGTCTGGGGCATTTGAAAGAGTTCCAGGAGGCAGTGAGAACCAGCATTACTTTTGCCCGCTGGCACCTTTGCTGCGGCAGCAAAAGCTGGACATTTGTATTTTTTGCTCCTGAGGTTGCCGAAAGCGAAAACAGGTGCTTTTGAGGATGGAGTCCGCAGGAAAGCAGAGAGGGCCTAATTGTCTGAGGCATTTGAAAGAGTTCTAGGAGGCAGTGAGAACCAGCATTACTTTTCCCCGCTGGCACCTCTGCTGTGGCAGCAAAAGCTGGACGTTTGTCTTTTTTGCTCCTGAGGATGCCGAAAGCGAAAACAGGTGCTTTTGAGGATGGAGTCCGCAGGAAAGCAGAGAGGGCCAAATTGTCTGGGGCATTTGAAAGAGTTCCAGGAGGCAGTGAGAACCAGCATTACTTTTGCCCGCTGGCACCTTTGCTGCGGCAGCAAAAGCTGGACGTTTGTCTTTTTTGCTCCTGAGGTTGCCGAAAGCGAAAACAGGTGCTTTTGAGGATGGAATCCGCAGGAAAGCAGAGAGGGCCAAATTGTCTGTGGCTTTTGAAGAGGTTCCAGGAGGCAATGAGGACCAGCATAACTTTTCCCCGCTGGCACCTTTGCTGTGGCAGCAAAAGCTGGACGTTTGTCTTTTTTGCTCTGGAGGCTGCCGAAAGCGAAAAGAGGTGCTTTTGAGGATGGAGTCCGCAGGAAAGCAGAGAGGGCCAAATGGTCTGGGGCATTTGAAAGGGTTCCAGGACGCAGTGAGAACCAGCATTACTTTTCCCGGCTGGCACCTTTGCTGTGGCAGCAAAAGCTGGACGTTTGTCTTTTTTGCTCCGGAGGCTGCCGAAAGCGAAAACAGCTGCTTTTGAGGATGGAGTCCGCAGGAAAGTAGAGAGGGCCAAATTGTCTGTGGCATTTGAAAGGGTTCCAGGAGGCAGTGAGAACCAGCATTACTTTTCCCCGCTGGCACCTTTGCTGTGGCAGCAAAACCTGGACGTTTGTCTTTTTTGCTCCGGAGGTTGCCGAAAGCGAAAACAGGTACTTTTGTGGATGGAGTCCGCAGGAAAGCAGAGAGGGCCAAATTGTCTGTGGCATTTGAAGAGGTTCCAGGACGCAGTGAGAACCAGCATTACTTTTCCCCGCTGGCACCTTTGCTGTGGCAGCAAAACCTGGACGTTTGTCTTTTTTGCTCTGGAGGTTGCTGAAAGCGAAAACAGGTGCTTTTGAGGATGGAGTCCGCAGGAAAGCAGAGAGGGCCAAATTGTCTGGGGCATTTGAAAGGTTTCCAGGAGGCAGTGAGAACCAGCATTACTTTTGCCCGCTGGCACCTTTGCTGTGGCAGGAAAACCTGGACGTTTGTCTTTATTGTTACTGAGGTTGCCGAAAGCGAAAACAGGTGCTTTTGAGGATGGAGTCCGCAGGAAAGCAGAGAGGGCCAAATTGTCTGTGGCATTTGAAGAGGTTCCAGGAGGCAATGAGGACCAGCATCACTTTTCCTCGCTGGCACCTTTGCTGTGGCAGCAAAAGGTGGACGTTTGTCTTTTTTGCTCTGGAGGCTGCCGAAAGCGAAAACAGGTGCTTTTGAGGATGGAGTCCGCAGGAAAGCAGAGAGGGCCAAATTGTCTGGGGCATTTGAAAGGGTTCCAGGAGGCAGTGAGAACCAGCATTACTTTTCCCTGCTGGCACCTCTGCTGTGGCAGCAAAAGCTGGACGTTTGTCTTTTTTGCTCCTGAGGATGCCGAAAGCGAAAACAGGTGCTTTTGAGGATGGAGTCCGCAGGAAAGCAGAGAGGGCCAAATTGTCTGGGGCATTTGAAAGAGTTCCAGGAGGCAGTGAGAACCAGCATTACTTTTGCCCGCTGGCACCTTTGCTGCGGCAGCAAAAGCTGGACATTTGTCTTTTTTGCTCCTGAGGTTGCCGAAAGCGAAAACAGGTACTTTTGAGGATGGAGTCCGCAGGAAAGCAGAGAGGGCCAAATTGTCTGTGGCATTTGAAGAGGTTCCAGGAGGCAATGAGGACCAGCATTACTTTTCCCCGCTGGCACCTTTGCTGCGGCAGCAAAAGCTGGACGTTTGTCTTTTTTGCTCCGGAGGCTGCCGAAAGCGAAAACAGGTGCTTTTGAGGATGGAGTCCGCAGGAAAGCAGAGAGGGCCAAATAGTCTGGTGCATTTGAAAGGGTTCCAGGACGCAGTGAGAACCAGCATTACTTTTCCCGGCTGGCACCTTTGCTGTGGCAGCAAAAGCTGGACGTTTGTCTTTTTTGCTCCGGAGGTTGCCGAAAGCGAAAACAGGTGCTTTTGAGGATGGAGTCCGCAGGAAAGCAGAGAGGGCCAAATTGTCTGGGGCATTTGAAAGAGTTCTAGGAGGTAGTGAGAACCAGCATTACTTTTCCCCGCTGGCACCTTTGCTGTGGCAGCAAAAGCTGGACGTTTGTCTTTTTTGCTCTGGAGGCTGCCGAAAGCGAAAAGAGGTGCTTTTGAGGATGGAGTCCGCAGGAAAGCAGAGAGGGCCAAATTGTCTGGGGCATTTGAAAGAGTTCTAGGAGGTAGTGAGAACCAGCATTACTTTTCCCCGCTGGCACCTTTGCTGTGGGAGCAAAAGCTGGACGTTTGTCTTTTTTGCTCTGGAGGCTGCCGAAAGCGAAAACAGGTGCTTTTGAGGATGGAGTCCGCAGGAAAGCAGAGAGGGCCAAATGGTCTGGTACATTTGAAAGGGTTCCAGGACGCAGTGAGAACCAGCATTACTTTTCCCGGCTGGCACCTTTGCTGTGGCAGCAAAACCTGGACGTTTGTCTTTTTTGCTCCGGAGGCTGCCGAAAGCGAAAACAGGTGCTTTTGAGGATGGAGTCCGCAGGAAAGTAGAGAGGGCCAAATTGTCTGTGGCATTTGAAAGGGTTCCAGGAGGCAGTGAGAACCAGCATTACTTTTCCCCGCTGGCACCTTTGCTGTGGCAGCAAAACCTGGACGTTTGTCTTTTTTGCTCCTGAGGTTGCCGAAAGCGAAAACAGGTACTTTTGAGGATGGAGTCCGCAGGAAAGCAGAGAGGGCCAAATTGTCTGTGGCATTTGAAGAGGTTCCAGGACGCAGTGAGAACCAGCATTACTTTTCCTAGCTGGCACCTTTGCTGTGGCAGCAAAAGCTGGACGTTTGTCTTTTTTGCTCTGGAGGCTGCCGAAAGCGAAAACAGGTGCTTTTGAGGATGGAGTCCGCAGGAAAGCAGAGAGGGCCAAATTGTCTGGGGCATTTGAAAGGGTTCCAGGAGGCAGTGAGAACCAGCATTACTTTTGCCCGCTGGCACCTTTGCTGTGGCAGCAAAAGCTGGTCGTTTGTCTTTTTTGCTCCGGAGTCTGCCGAAAGCGAAAACAGGTGCTTTTGAGGATGGAGTCCGCAGGAAAGTAGAGAGGGCCAAATTGTCTGTGGCATTTGAAAGGGTTCCAGGAGGCAGTGAGAACCAGCATTACTTTTCCCCGCTGGCACCTTTGCTGTGGCAGGAAAACCTGGACGTTTGTCTTTATTGTTACTGAGGTTGCCGAAAGCGAAAACAGGTGCTTTTGAGGATGGAGTCCGCAGGAAAGCAGAGAGGGCCAAATTGTCTGTGGCATTTGAAGGGGTTCCAGGAGGCAATGAGGACCAGCATCACTTTTCCCCGCTGGCACCTTTGCTGTGGCAGCAAAAGGTGGACGTTTGTCTTTTTTGCTCCTGAGGTTGCCGAAAGCGAAAACAGGTGCTTTTGAGGATGGAGTCCGCAGGAAAGCAGAGAGGGCCAAATTGTCTGTGGCATTTGAAGAGGTTCCAGGAGGCAATGAGGACCAGCATTACTTTTCCCCGCTGGCACCTTTGCTGCGGCAGCAAAAGCTGGACGTTTGTCTTTTTTGCTCCGGAGGCTGCCGAAAGCGAAAACAGGTGCTTTTGAGGATGGAGTCCGCAGGAAAGCAGAGAGGGCCAAATTGTCTGTGGCATTTGAAGAGGTTCCAGGAGGCAGTGAGAACCAGCATTACTTTTCCCCGCTGGCACCTTTGCT